>NC_134573.1:142191852-142491852 GCF_050947875.1 Dermacentor variabilis
TGCTGCTGATGAAGATATTCTTGTATGTGTCTAAATGCCGCATTTCTTTAGGTATGAGCCACTGCTAAGAGCCACTTAAGGCTTTCACCTTGAAATGGTGAATGCGCACATGTACTTGGCGCAGACGCTTGTGCGAGCATTCTGAATATGTGAAACATGGTGGATGTCTTCTCCGTTGCTTTGAAAGCCGTATCCGATACACTTAATTTATACCAGTCCTTCACTTTTCTCCCAAAAATGTACTCAACTGTTACAGGCATTCGCAAAACCGGTTTGAAGTTTGTCACACTTATCTTGCCGCCTGCCAACACCTCCTCCTTCTGCTCATTAACCCTAGGCTTTCCTTTTGATGTGATTAGAATTCTCAGGATACTTGACACACTTTCCGGTATCAATCTATCGACGTCTTGATCAGACCTTGCTCCAAATTGTGTCACTGGGCATGTGCGACTGTGTCTATATGTGCCGCTCAATTCAACCAACCTTTCTGACGCCAGCTAGGTTTACTGGGCATGCCCTGCTCTTCAATGAAGGCAGGTGCAAGAGGGGAGCCCAGTTGTAGTACGTGCCTCACACGACGCGGTTCAGCAATGGCAAGTATGGTGTGCTGCTACATTCCTTCAACGCTTATCGCATAAAACTAGTAAGGCGCTAGTTACTTCTGCTGAAGGAAAACTTACTGGCACTGCATTTCTTAAATCTTCAGAATCATAAAAAGCATACAGTTGCAGAATAGATCAAGAATTCTCAATTCCCGAGCGAATTCTGTAAGGTTTACAGAATGTGGACTCTGTGCAAAAGCTTGCTGCAGGTAGATCAGATATGAGAATATCAACTACTGGTCTAGCAGGCTTGAAAAGCCCCTATCCAGCTACTTGGAAGATAATGACTGGTGCAACAAACTATGAAAAACAATGAAAGTGAACCCGCTACATATGACGACATACTCGCAGCAAGCAAAAATACCCAACCCTCTACCTTCCCACTCGTTTCATTAAATCATTTTGCCTGTCACTCAAACTTGCAGCACAATTACAATTAAAGTGTTTTAAGAAGTATGCAATACATTATGATCATCATTACTTTGATCGATACTGCTGTTGCTGATGCACTTCTCTCGTTATTGCACTATTTTCTCCCTTTTTCCTTCCCTCCCGTGTGTGGCAAGACTGCATCGTGACATGTGCTTACTGCTGCTTTTCCCAACTCAAATTTCGCAGAGGGATTTCGTCCCTCAGCCCACGCTGTCCAACAACGCACTTGGCAAGAAATGGGGAAGCACCATTTTAACTATATCTCGCCGTTACAGAAGTGAACTGCCGTAGATGTGATGTGGAATGGCTTCGCTGCCCGTACGCGACTAAATGTACAGACGAATCAAGGCAAGCTACGACGTCAAGCGTCTCATTGAATAACGTGCATCAAAAGATGCACTCTTGCTATGAAATTTTTTCGTTTACAAAGCAGCACAGAGTCCGAAATTTTATATTCAAGTTGCTAAAAAGAAAACGGGTACAGTAGACTCGTATTTAAATTGTATCACAAATTTTGTTTAAAGAGACACTAAAGAAAAATATTATATGTGCCAATTACAAAATTACCAAAAGGCAATGCCAAAAGAAAAAAGCCACTTTAACGCAAGAGGAAGATCTACAAGCAAGACACAAAACGGAACGCAGGTGGCTACAAATCCTGGAGTTGCTGAACAGCTCGCCATGACGCAATAGATTTTGCCGGTGTCGCTCCTCGTTAGGCCTAGATAATTTTAATCGGTGAAGATAAACTTTTTTTCAAAAAATTTTTAATGTAGAAGACTGGAATTAGATTGTGTTGTAAAAGAGCCAAATACTGATCTTGGCAACTTCCGAGAACCTTTACTGCGCTGCGATGGCCCAAATACGAAACAATATGATGGCATCCACGACGTCATGTGGACATACTTGCACTGAGCTGTTAGCAGAAAAATTATATATATAATATATATATATATATATATATATATATATATATTTGCTCCCAATTTCTCTTCCAATAGACAGCCCATTACAGCGAAATTAATGAAAATTGAGCTTTCGAGCTTTGAAAGTAAATACTTTATCAAGCTAAACTCGTGTTTATGAGGCATGGTCCCAAACAGAACTAATACTTAATATACATATATGCCTAGTAGCATTTGATCATACACACTACTAGAACAGTTATTAGACACATGTGCAACCATCACTGCAAATGCATGGTCAGTTTTAGTGACTCCCCTTTGCATTGGTGATCATCAACATACACAGTAGACTCAATATGAAAACAAGCACATTCACGCGATTTGCATTCCACGAATGTCCCTCATGAGCCATTTTTCCCAAGTTCCTTTGCTTGCCACATAATTGGGCAAGCTTGAACTGGGTGCCTTCAAAGCCCATTAAAATCACAAGTCCTACAAAAAGTTTGGCATTTGTTTGAATTCACCAAAATTTCGAATGCTCCAGTTTCAAATCATCATATCTTGCTTGCATAAATGCTGACAAAGATGGAGAAGTAATCCTATGCCAAAATGCCCTCGTTTCATCTGATGCATATACCTGCCAACCTGTGAACCTTAATAATAAAAAGTTCATGCATACGACAACAAAAGAAGGGAGGCGAGCAGAATAGCAATCGCTTTTTAAAGTTTGTACTAAGCACAACCTTTTAAAAGATACATATGCACGTTATTAACGATTTAACAAGCAGCAGCACACTTTGAACAGCAGAAATTGACAAAGAACATGCTGTTGTTAAATTACAGCGACTTTTTCAGTAGCTCTCCTGTTGCTGATTTTGCCTACTTCAGAAACTTTGTCTGAATAAACTTCCTTGAAGCGGTTACCTCTCTAGTGTCATTTCACCATGCGAAGATTCCCTAGGGCAGAGTCAGAGATTGACAAGTGAAACACCTTCCCACACAGAATTTACCTTTTGTAAAACTTTGCAGAACACTCATAAGATCACTTAACGAGCCCAAATTCATAAACATTACAGAAAATTCGGTACAGCTGACAGGTATGAATGGATCTCAGAATTTGGCAGCCAGCTGGTAGTGCATTACCTGCCATAGTACAGTTAAAGCTCGATATAACGAACTTCAATATAACTGAATTCTCAATATAGAAAGTACTTAAACTTTTACGACTTCTTGTCCATAGAATGCCATGTATTTAGAACCTCAATATAATAGTGTTTATAAACGCCTTAAATATAAGAAAATGTTCACTGCCGCCCCAGAGGAATAGCGAGACAATGGAAACTTCTGCAGATGCAGATGATCAAATGGTTGAATTACAAACAGCTGCTTATCAACACATCTTTCAAATCGCATGCCATGCAACCAAGAGCTACCACCTGTAGAATGTCTTGTAGAAAGACCACGTGCGACAAGATCTTATCTCGACCCGCACACTATATGCTTTGGGTGCGAGTGAAAGCGTGCAAGAGTGAGCCGAGGAGAATGGTAGCTTGGTGAGCAGTCTTCTCACGCGAGCAAGGGGAAAGGGGAGCAAGCTCGCGATAACACGATCGAGTGTGCTTGAGAGGGGCAAGGTTGGCATACATCTCCTTTTCTAGGGCAGCCGTGGCCGCACATGGCTGTCAGTGCAGAGCACGCGCGCCCCGATTTCGAGGTAATCTGCCACGTTTACTAACAGTGGACATGTCGAGATGGTGTGGCATCATGTGTGCTGTCTTTCCGAGCGTTTAGTAGTGAAGGTTGCGTAACCTTAAGCTTTGGATAAGCGTTAAAGCGAGAGGCAGATGAAGCATTTGCTCCCCGCTGCCAGCACTTTGCATGATAGCGTCGTCGCACTGAGGATGACAATATCAGCTACGGGGGCCGAGTGAATGCGAAAACGTGGCCGGCTTTGCTTCATGGCGACTATGTGAAGATATCATTGACACGGCATGAAACCGTATCTTTCATCAGTGACTCTGAAATTCAACAAAATTTTTTTCTTTCTCATTCAAATTCGCTACACAGAAAACTTGGCAGCCCCTTCTGTGTAACAAAAATCCATCGGTAGCTGTACTTATCGGCACAGAAGGTAGATGGTCAATATAACAAAATTTCTATGTAACAAAGCAAATTGCAAATTTTACCGACTTCGTTATATCAAGGTTTAACCAATTCCGAATCGCTCCATCATCACTAGCACAGTTTCATTCCTGAAATGCAAGCAAAGCCACAACAGAGTTAGACACCAACAGCCATGTATTGCTGGATGTGGAGGTTCACAAGAAATCACCAATGCCGAGAAGCATTTGCCATGGTCACCCGATCAGAGAATGGCCTTGTGATAACGGCAAAACCCGACAGTCCTGATGTCTCCTTTCCTGCCAAGAAATAAGTAGGTCAGGGCTAGCAATGGAGAGCTTTACTTTGTCCATAAACGCATTATTGTTCGCAGAACAACACATTACTGGAAAGGTTTTAGAGCAGCTACAATGCTAATAGCGATATCTTGACACGCAGAGTTTAACCTGAGAGCACACAAAGCTATTACTGCAGTGACTCATCATATTCGACTTCTGGTGTAAAGCGTTGCCAGCACCAACTTCAATGGCGCCGTTCCCAAGGCTGGATTGGGGGATTCAGACACCCCCAATATTATCGCTGTGGCAGCGAGCTTCTCAGCACAACTTACGTATGTCATTATATAATACATACATATTCATTGTCAATCTGTAGGCCACTTGAATTTCTTCACGAGGACACTCACGAAACACAAGTTATTCAAACTCATTGTAGTTGTAGTTGGACAAAGTGTCACAAAATGTCGCTGCCAGCCTAGCAATTGCCATTTATGGCTCCAGTAACCCAGTAATCTGTAAACAGTAGGAAATTTACGGACAAGCAAGAACTCTCTAGAGACAAAAATTCTCTTATATAAAGAGTGCTCTCTTTAGGACCAGTGTTCAGATGCCCATCGTCTGTAAGAGTAATTTGCATGACGACACTTGCTGTAGCAACAACCAATATCAGCCAGCACACACACACACACACACACACACACACACACACACATATATATATATATATATATATATATATATATGAGAGGCTAGTGTGTCAACTTTGAGCACAACAGTCATAGTTTCTGCAACACGGAGTTTAAGCCTTCGAAAAGAACACACGAGGTCCATTCAATCTGCCCGCTTTTCCTGGCTTGGTTAAAAAATTAAAAACCACAATCTGATTACGAGGCACGCCATAGCAGGGGACTCCGGAAATTTGGACCACCTGGGATCCCTTAATGTGCACCGAAATCTAAGTACCTGGGTGTTTTCACATTTCGACGGAGGTGAAATGCGGCTCCCGTGGCCAGGATTCGATCCTATGACCTCGTGCTCAGCAGCCCAACACCACAGCCACTAAGCAACCGTGGCCGGTCCTGGCCTTGTTCAAGATCCACTACGCCTCAATATTTGTTTCAACAGTGCAACACGGCATTGGTCTGCATGTCGCCGTTTGTTTCACACAGTGCAGGCTTTGGGAAAAACAAGTTCACAGCAGTCCCGCACATGCGAGAGAAGCAGTGCTGCACTCATGTAAGAGGTGAAGGGTCATTTCTGCATCAACAATAGAATTGGCGCTGAAGCACAATGAACTGGGTCCTGAAGTACAGGGCAAATCAAATGGGCCTATGCGACAGTTCAACTACAACCATGCAAGCAAATGTTTAGAGCAATACACAGCACATGTCTGCATACAGCAGTACAGGTTAAAAAGTTTTATTGTATAGTGAAAGTATTTTACAGTTGAATTTTCGAAAAGAAAAGGTAAGCTTGCTTCCAAGCAGGGATATTTACAGGTGCCGACTATTATTGTCCATGTGCAAAGAAAAGGAGCATCATTATGTACAAGAGTTTAAAATACAACTGAACGCCATTCGGCCGCATGATTTTGCACGAAAATGTAATAAACTACTCAACTTTTATCAACGCACAGGGCAGAGCACGATTTCAGTCTTTCCAGTTTGTTGAGTGCTACCCGCACGCAGACACGACTAGAACATGCCTGTTCACACAAGACAACCGCAGGACTTTTCTTTGCATTCGAAAGCCATGCCATCGTTCCAAAGCCTCGTCGAAATGCCTCCTAGAGCACTAGCGCTGCGCTTTTCCGCTCTAACACCCGGCAAAGAAAGGGAAATAAACTGGTCAACAGCCGAATGCTACAGCAGGGCTTGTTCTATCGATGTTGGGACTTGCGAGAAAAGGTCGATTGGAGGTGTTGAGGCAGGCCAAATAAGTTACAAGCACAGCATCTCATAAATTAGCTTTAGAAAATCTCAGTAAAATATATCTTCGACGATGAAACATGACTGCACTCTCTCTTTCCCCTCTCGGGCACAATCACTATGTACATTTTGCAGCCAGCCCACAGCAAAAATAACAAACTCCTCATTTCACAAGTATCTTTCACACAGAAGAATGATGTGTAAGGCTACACTCAACCAAACAACAAATAAACATCTGAAAAACAACCCACAAAAACAACAATGGTCGATGAAAGGGGGGGAGGGAAAAAGAAAGCACACAATGAAGTTGGCATCTGTTCTGGTGCAATAAGCCCGCCTGCAGAAAGAAAACAAAAAGGATGGCTGGGGGTTGGCGACGTGATGAGTGCAATTCCTCCTGAGGCACACCCAACAGAACACGCACACAGGTGGGCCTTGATGGCACTGACGTTTCCGTGCTGCGTGTTCCCCAAATCCAATGCCCATTGCACACGAGTACAGTTATCACAGGCAGAGACGCAAAGCAACTCTTGAGCTCCTCACCAGGGTCCCAACGTCATGGGGCCCACACACTTCCACCTCACACCAGAGGTTCTGCCGCGGATCACCTTGTCCTGACTTTCTTGGTTGCCGATCGCGTCTTGCCACTCGATGAGGAACTCCGCGTCAGGCGCTTCTTGGGTGACGAGTCCTCACAGCACGGGCAGCTGCGCTTGACGGATGCCTCCCGCGAACGTGTCCGGCAGTGGCTGGTGCACGGTTTTTCCTCCCCTTCCTCCACGCGGGGCTCCATGAGCTTCTCGTTGGTCAAGGCAGCGGTGCCCGCCCCATCCGACTCCTCGCTCATGTCACCCGCATCTTCCTCGTCTATGTGCGGCGAACCATCGGCGAAGCTGAGCAGGCCTTCCTGGTCCTGTATGGACATCACATTGCGGGGTGCAACGAAAAAGTCGAGGCTGTCCGTCCCGTACTCGCCGAGTGACTCAACTGCCTTGATGCCCTCCAGTAGTGCTGCCTGGTCGACTGCGTTCCAGGGCTCCTGCGAACCTTGGCCCTCTTCGTCCTTTATGTCCGTCATCCCCATGTGCTGCACCGTGGGCTGAATGTCGTCAATGTCATCCTGAGCGTCGCCACCGTGGTTGGCTCCTGCCTCCTTTCCGAGCAGGCTCTCCAAGCCAGCTTCAGCTTCCATCACTTCGTTAACTTCGTCGTCGCAGTCCATTGACCCCACTGTGGCACCGCCGCCCCTGTTCACTAGGGGCCCCCTTGTCGACGTCCAGGCGGACATCTTAGCCACTTCCAGGGACTCCAGAATGTCCGCTGGATCGAGGTTTTTAGAAAGCTCTGGCGAATCGTGGCTTTTGACCTGCTTGGAAACAAGACTTTTGGGAACCAGCTGCTTAGCGCTTCCCGTGACCACATCTGACAGAGACAGCTCGCGTTGATTGTCCTCTTTTCTTGAGAAAAAGTCTCGTGGAACCTGAGGAATGACGTTAAAAGATGCATTGTCGCAAATGAGTGAAGAAATGCCAGGATCCGATGGTTCATCCTTGATGCCATACAAAGCGCTCTCCTCTGAATCAGACGGAAGGCCAGGACTCTCAAAGGACAGCCTCTGGTCTTCGTCAACAGACTGAGCGCAGAACACCTTTTCCGGACTTGAATTCTCATCATCTTCAGTTACATCGAACAGGGTGCGCTTGGGGGGCTGGGGCGAGTGCTTCGGTGTTTTGTAGGGCTGGGGTGTTGCTGTGTTCCTTGATGGCTGCTTTGTCACCATGACTCGCTGCTGTGGAGAGGGGGTGTCCCTCGAGCCATGCGATGGCACATGCAGCGACTTGAACACCATCTTGTGCACATTCTTTTGATGTCGGCGCAGGTTGTATGCAGAGAAAAACCCCCGGTTGCATCGGTCACATGTGAACCTCGAAGGTGACTGAAGTCCATTCTCTTGGCAATTGCCACCAGAAGACGAAGAAATCTTGGCCTTCATAGCCAGCTTCTTGGAAAGACTGGAGCCACTCTCAAAAATGCTCTCGCCGACCGAGGAAGGTGTCATGGTGTCCCTGGCATCCCCGTCAGAGTTCAACTGTTCAAGCAGCAGTGATGACTGACTAGACCACTGGTATGGATCACAATCCGGCTCGGAGGCAACAGAGTCGGAAACGTACAGGATGCTGTTTAACTCGTCCTCGTGCTGCAGACGGCGCAGCAAAGCTTTCTCTTCATACAGGTCTTCCACACTACAATCTGATGAGTCATCACTGGAGTAGTCCAGCTCATATACTTGACATTCTCTGATAGTTGCCTGTGGAAAAAAAAAAGAAAGGAAGAAACGAAATGGAAATACAAGCATGTCATGAGGTCAGTGAATGTTAGTATGTATAATGTAGTATAATATATATTAAAGGTAATCTGCCTTAAGATCAAAAAGCATTGCAAGAGCAAGACTTCCCTTCGATAGTATCATGCATGTATTTAATTTTTTTTTAAGGTGACGCTTTCACCAAGTTGTCGCCCTTATCACACTATCGCTCGGTGCAAGACATGGTTGCTGTATCTGAAAGTTTGCTTTCTCACCAATTTGATATCAAAGCAGGCACTCTTAAACAGACTCCACATGCGATGCAAGTAGTGATGTACCATCTCAAATCTATGTGTGAATTAGCAGCAATGCATGCATAAAAAGCTTAATAATAATAATATATGGGGTTTTACGTGCCAAAACCACTTTCTGATTATGAGGCACGCCGTAGTGGGGGACTCCGGAAATTTTGACCACGTGGGGTTCTTTAACGTGCACCTAAATCTAAGTACACGGGTGTTTTCGCATTTCGCCCCCATCGAAATGCGGCCGCCGTGACCGGGATTCGATCCCGCGACCTCGTGCTCAGCAGCCTAACACCATAGCCACTGAGCAACCACGGCGGGTCATAAAAAGCTTATGAGTGAGATTAGATTTGATGACCACCAGTAGTGCTTGCCACTATCATTCTCACTACAGTGTCGCATGATTTCTAAGGACAAGTTTGCCCAACAAAAATTCCGCTGTTTTGTTAGTTATTTCTGCTAGTGATCCTTTACTTCTTCACTATCACTACACCATGACAGCAGCATATATTACAGCCACCAGTTTAATTTTTTATTGCACTGTCTTGAATGACAAAAAAGGGTGAAGCATTCAGACTACTCAAGAAGCATTCATATGGTCACATGGCTAAGTGTTAACGAAAATTCAGCTGGCATCAAAATGAACCATTTTACTATGATTCTCGAAAGAAACAAATTTTGATAAAAACTTTTACCCTTGCAAACAAAGACTGAGACCACAGAAAAACTAGTACTGCGGAGGCTCATCATTCGAAATGACTGCTGAGGGCACTCAGAAAGCAAGAAAATTCCAGCAAGGCCCGCAATTAAAATTTGAAACAAGCACACAAACAATACACCCACAAGTTTCAACAGTCAACTTACAGGGAACATAAAACATGACAGAGACATAGCATGCTGCTCTAGCCTACTTTGCTAACAGCTGAGTAGGCCACAGTATGAAAGTGTTGAGCAAGTTTCACATTCACCTAGATGTTTAAATAGAAACTAAGAAGAAACAACAAGTCAATTTTTCCAGTTGCCTGTGAAATAACAGTTTTGCACACAACAAAATATCACGACGTATTGAATTAATGCACCAGTGTGAATTCGGCAGGAATATTTAGCTGCATCGCGAGAAGAAAACTTTGAAGCTGCCAAGCTTTGGTGCCCTGCTGAGCAATGATAGCAAAGAGGCCGAATCAACAATCAGCATAATTCAATCTTACTAAGAGTACTCAGTTGAAAGAACTGTAAAATGTTCAGCAACATACTGCCAATAAATACATTTGAAACTAATGCCTGCTAATGTGTTCCTTAGACAGAAATTTAATCTGACATAGTACTTTGGAAAAAGCTGTGGTACGCAGCAAGTGGAAATGCCCGACACACAGAAGATTAACTCGGGTGAAATTGCTTTTGCTTACCTCAGCGTCTACTTTATTCTTCTCATCGTCAGTGACCAAGAGGCTGCAACGAACAGCGTCGCAAATAGCGGTGAGGGACTTCGACATGGACTGGGAAAGGGGCTGTGGTTTTGGCTGTGCAGCTAACCGCGCCTTCTGGGCCATGGCAGCTTTCTTGCGACGATAATAAGCCTTTGCGGACTCTTCATCCTCTTTCTGCTTCTCACTTCGGCCAGTGGGCATCAGCTCAGCGCTATTCACAGGTACATAGGTGGCGCCACTGGGACTTGGGTCCACCAGGTCTTCTGGAAATGGCAAATGTATTCCAGTACGCTGGTTTACTGCACTCACTGCTGTTGCGGTCACTGTCTTGGTCGTGGGAACAACCGTCGGCGGACTCTTTGTGACAGCCACAGGAACTGTTGGCTTCTGAACATCTTCCTCAGTTGGGGCAACTGGCATGCTCGCTTGGGTCGATACAATGCATGGAGTTGCCGAGGCTGTGCTTTGAACAGAGGCCAGGACAGTCTGAACAGCGGATGCTGTCTGCGGTGTCTGTGCAACAGAGGCGGCGATGCTCTGCGGCTGGAGAGCCGACACCGCAGCCTCGGTGGGTTTACATGCATTAGGCGTGGGCTTCTGTAGCAATCTCGCGAGAGGTACGGTCACTTGCCGAGTGACAACTTTTTGCGTGACAGGCATGGTGATCTGACCGGCCACAGAACTGGGAGTGACGACAGCCATGGGCACGCCCATCTGCATGGTTGGCATGGTGAGGTGGGTGACACCAGACAGGTTGGCAATGGGGAGTGTCTTGCAGACAGACTGTGCCAGCACACGGGTAGTACCAGTGACAGATACCGTGGCCTGAGGGCTGGTGTAACCGATGGGCATCTGCTGCTGTGAGGACACAGGGGCCAGCAGCTTGGCCTTTGTGACCTTCACAGGAGGCATGTTGCAGGCCTTCCGGTACTCCATAGCGCCCGGCTTGCTGCGTATCGGCATCCAAGTTTTCTTGACCGCCGTCGCACTCGGTACTCCACCCGTTGTGGACACTGCTGACACACTTGTTGTTGCTGCTGAAACCACCACCGTGCTTGTGCCATCCATGACTGAAAGTGCCGCTGTGTTTGCATTCGACACTACTGTTGTGCCATTTGGCTGCAAGTGCTGCAGCTGGACTTGCTGGACCTGTTGCTGTTGCTGCTGCTGCTGCTGCTGTTGTTGTTGTTGTTGTTGTTGTTGTTGCTGCTGCTGCCTCATTTGCTGCTGCAACTGCTGCACTTGCTGCTGAGCCTGTATTGACTGCTGAATTTGTGCTTGCTGTTGCACTTGCTGCTGAACCTGTTGCTGAACCTGCTGTTGAACCTGTTGTGCCAAGTTTGCTGCATCAGTGACAATCTTTGCTTGAGCAGGCTGGTTCTTGAGTATGATGACTGGCATACCTCCAGCTGACAGAGTGGAGCCCTGCTGAAGCAAGCTGTTGACGGGAATCATGATCTTGCCTGCTATGATGCGGCCTCCAACCAGTCCGCCCTGAAGAGGGAGAGTCAGGGCTGTGATGTTCGTAAGCCCCGCCTGTCCTCCAAGCTGGTCTGCCGATAGCACAGTGGCACCGCCAGCAGCGTTCATCTGTGCCATGGTGCCTGGCAGGGTGTTGAGCCGCACCAGCTGCTGTAACTGATGCATAGCTTGCATGTTCTGAGCACCCACCATTGTTGGTACAATCTTGGCTGAAACCATGTTGGGTGCTGCACTGCTCACTACGGTTCCGGACACTGTCGTGGAGCCACTTGTTGAGGCTGCCAGTAGTCCAGGCAGAGCATTGATGGCAATCTTTTGGTTCCCAACATTCAACACCTTCTCCTGGCCGGAGAGCATGGCAGCATTCAAAATCTTCATTGGCAGCATGCAGACACCTGGCGAGTCAGTCTTCACACCTGCCTGACCTACCTGCTGCTGAAGTGCTCTTGAGTAGATAGGCAGCCTAAGGACTGTGGCTTGTCCTTGCTTGAGTTGGCTAAGCACTTGGCTTGCATCAGTGGTAACGTTTGTGATCAGAGAAGCACACGATGAGGCAATGGTGAGTGGCTGATTTCCTTGCAATGAGCAACTGCTAGTGGATTGTTGCACTGGGGTCGTTGCAGTAGATGTAATAACTTGTTGCGTCCCATGTGGTGCAGCAATTACTTGAGGCATCACCTGTGGCTGGGATGGTTTGGCGGCTTCTGCTACTGCAGCATTAGGAACAGACATTCCTAATGGAGGTTCTGCCATAGGCCGTGGCGACTCCTGAACTGGTGGCAAGGTCTCCTGTTGCAACGACACCACATGGCTAGGCAGAGGAGACGGCGCAGGAGCCATGATGCGCGGCGTTGTGGGTACTTGTACCTGGATTGTAGTATCGACAGTATGCTTGGGCAGGTCAATAGCATCAGTGGTCATCATGGCAGCAGGCATTACAGTGCTTTGACTTGCAGAAGTGGAGGTCGGCACAGCAGATTGGACGCTGCCCATCGTCTTAACTGCATAAGGAACATTTGAGGAAACCACTGCTCCTTTCAAAGCCTTTGCATAGTCCTTCAATGGGCGAACCATTGATGGCATTGGCTTGGAAGCAAGCATAGGAGTGTTCTTGGCAACAGTGGCACCTACAGGTGTTGAGGGGATTACAGCAGGTGGTTTTGCGACTATTGTAGTGGGAGCTTTGGAAACCAGCACTGGTGGTGTTTTACAAACTGTCCCTGGCTGTGTTCTTGTGATAATTGCGTGTGGTGGTGCCTTCGAAACTGGCACAGGTGAAACCTTGGGAGCGGCTACGGCATGGGTCTTGGTCACTGGTGCTGCAGCCCCTTTTGCTGCTGGAACAGCCACAGGGACCACTTTAGGCACAGCTAATGTTGTTGATGCCTTGGAGAGCACCGGAACTGCTGCTTTAGGAGAAACTACAGATGCTGCCTTTGAGACTGCCACTGGCATTACAGCTTTGGGGACAGATACCAACTTGGCTGGTGTGGCAGGAGTCATTGGCACACCCTTCACAGACCGCATAGACACTTTTACAGGGACAGCCTTCTTGCTCGAAAACTTCGGCCTCTTGATCTGGTACCGCAGAAATCGCTTCAGAGGCGTGGTCTGAAGTCGGGCTTCAAATTCAGTGGCCACCCTTTGATATGCTGGACCCTGCGGCAGGTTTAGCTTTGACAGGGGCGACTTGGGTGCTGCGGCCCCGTCTGTCCATAGGTAAGCCCTCTTTGACTCGTCGTCTAGTGAAATGTTGGGCAGGGACAAGACGGGCACAACTCGGAGGCCACTTTTCTTGTTCACCAGGTTATTCGGTGCACTCCCTGAGAGTTTGTCAAAGCGCTCCAGCACAACGCGCAGTGTCTGCAAGCACCCACCACCAGTCGGTGCAGGAGTGGCAAATCCTTCCTTTTTCTTGTGCGACACTTTTTTCTGACTTTTCTTTTTAACTTTGGGCATCCCTACTTGTAACGAATCGTGTGCTTTCTCTTCTTGCAGAGGTGGCCCTAAGTCTGTGGGGTCAAGGTCCATCGGCTCCAAGCCAATCGTTTCCAGTTCGGTTGCGTCGAGCTCGGTGGAGTCTAGCCCTGCATCCTCCAGGCCAGCCGAGTCGAGCCCTGTCGGACAAAGCTCCATTGGGCCTAGCTCAGCGGAATCGAGCTCTGTTGCACCAAGCCTTGTCAGACCAAGCTCTGCTGAGCCAAGACCACTCATCTCCAGACCTGCAGACTCAGCGAGACCTGTCAAGCCAAACTCTGCAGCAGCATTTTCCACTAAGTGAACTTCCTTCTTATGCTTTCTCGAGCTTTTTTTCTTTTTTTTTCGTGACGACTTGCATTTAGCATTTGCTCTTCGCTTGTCCCTGCGTTTGACCGGCAGCCCTGCACTATCCAAGACCTTCTTAATGTGCAGCTGAGCTCTTCGTCTTGCCTCGTCATCGCTCTCTTCCTCCTCTGAGGCTGAGTCCGTCTCGCTGTCGGCACTGCCACAGTATTCCTGAGGCGTCCTGCGGCTACGCTCGTTAGACCTCCGGTTCCGTAGCGCTGCTCGTCGGCTTTCAAAGCATTCCAAGTACCAGCGCCAGTCGGAACAGAGGTTAACACATCTCGGACGCACACACTCGAGAACAGTCACAAAGTCTTTGAGAAGCCTGTAGGGGACCCCATCCATCTGCTGGTTGAGGATGGGGTGCCAGTAGTCCATCTCGTATTCAGGCCTCCCGTCGGCCAGGGCCGGACTTGTCTTCTGCTGCACGGGCTCGTCGCTGCAACGGCCACCGCAACGGCACGCCCGACCGTCCGCGACGTCCTCGAGTTTGCGGCCTGCACCCTGCTCGTGAGGTGAGCTAGGCTGGCCGCTGATGTTGTAGGTCGACTTGACTTCCACTTGCTCGGTGAGCGATTCGAGCTGGGCCAGCTGCTCCTCTGTGGGATCCAGGGCAAAGGCACTGAGGACGCACTCGCGCGACACTTCGGGCAAGTCGGGGAACAGGGTCGCCAGCTTGAGCAGAACACCTGCCATGTGCACCTCCATTTCTCGAACGTTGGCCCAGTTCTCGCAGTGCATGGCGGTCTGGAGGGCGTTGATGTCCGTCGTTAGCCCACGCACAAAAAGATCCAGGTAGACTGGAATCAGCTGTCTTCCATACTGCACACACGCAGACAAAAAATGAGAAATACTGTAGAGGAACAGCCGCATCAATTTCTTCGAATCAACATGGGCACACAGCCTGCAAGCAAATAGGCCTACCTGTTTCAGCTGTATCAGGACAACGAAACACACACTTATGCAGAAAATTGGGAATATGCAAGGGACATTTAGGAGAAAGATTAAAGCTGTTTAAACTGGTCAACCATTCTTTTGAAACTGTTTTCATTAATTTGGCGTGAAACGGTTCATTACTACAGAAGAAAAGAAAGTGCAAACTTTTTCTTTTTCTGAATTTCATATGAAAAACTTCGGCCCAGGTACATCAATTTAACATTGCTGCTTTAGAAGTACTATTTTTCTATGCTTGAGCCGTTTTGGTGTAGGAAATGTTAGTGAAAATTGGCAAGAATGGGCCTATAGTTGGTTGACAATGCAACACAGTAGTCCTCTGCTGATCCACAATTAACTAGACCAGAGTGGATCCTGTCAAAACGCAGTAAGCCCTCGTTATAATGAAGCCACTTTACTCGAGTGAGCGCCTTATTCTAAATTTCTCCCGGTCCCGACCCAAACGCATGCACTTTAGCCCGAATTGCTTGAAGCCCAGCTCAGAGCAAACTGGCAAGTGGTGTGTGTGCGCTCACGGAGGCACTCGGTGCAAGCTTTTTGCACCAGGAGAGCGAGCGACCCTCTCTGTCACCAGCTATGCCATTGCACTGCCTGCGCACCCCTTTCCTCCATGCTACACCAGCGTGTTACCGGTGGCGAGCGGGTGCCACTCGAGGCAGCACTGCGCACGAGCAAGCAAGTTACCCTCAACCTCTCTGCCATACGCCGCCATAGGCAAGATCCCACTCACATGTTCCCACAGGACATCACAGAAGAGGTAGAACTGCGCACTGTTGGACGCATGGGGCAGCAGCAGGCGTAATGCAGCCCGTGCCACCTGCGGCACCGCATGGCCCTGTATCCTCTGTAACTGGCACCAGAGCACCATGAGCTCGCGAGTGCAGCAGAACGGAGACGCCAGCAGGAGGTCTCGCACCAGGAACACGTGCGCGAGGGCTTCGGCCACATCTGCACGCTCGGGGTCATTGGCCCGTTGTGCCAGACCCCGCACCAGCTGCACCCCTTCGTGGCACGAGAACCTCGAAGTCTGAAAAGCGGGCAAACAGGCGCAAACTTATTCACAAACAAAATAATGTTTTGATAGGACTGAATGAACCAGTCATAAGGTTGTAAAACGACCCCGAATTCGTAAACTTTACAGAAATTTTGGGAGAGCTGGCAGGTATGAAACTGGTGTTAACCCTTTCGGCGTCACTGAATAGTATGTTTTCACATTTCTGTCCCACCACATTCCTTCTGGGATTCCTTTTGTCAGATAGGAATGTGAAGACCACACCAGTAGAGCATTTGCCATTATCTGTGTCAGTTTTTCATTTCTGCATAACCAAAAAATTAAAATGCTATGTTTGTTTTATAATATCCAAGAAAGGAACTCGATGCTAGGGATGCTCCCCTCTGAAAAAGCCCCTACATTGAAACGTTTGAATACCAACTACAACTAAATTTTGGACCTCATAAAAAGCCAAATTTTTATAGCGTAGATGTAGATAAGCCTCTGTGCAAACTTTTATGTTTGAAATGCGAGAAGATGCGTCATGAAAAGGTCACAAAAATTATTGCTTTTCGTCTTTAAACAGAGAAAATCTCAGATGCAATACACTAGGCCTTGCATCATAAGCACTCACCATCAGGTACATGCGTAGCCTGCTTAGGTGCTATTTAATGGCCTCTAATAAAGAAAATCAGACAATTACCAGCCCTGCAGCTTTGCCAAGATTGCTCTTTTGTATACCCATACTGCTTATGTATAGCCAATTTAGCCATACATACTACTTATGTATAGCCAATTTAGCCATACGTACTACTTATGTATAACCAATTTAGGGAAAGTTGGCCATTACAGCTCAGACCACTTATAATGTAACTGATTATGGTGCAGAACAGGATATAATGCTCTCTTTCCTGACTCCCATTTATCTTCCCATACAATTAAATGTATATGCATACTGTTTAAAGTGCTGCTGCGTGACACAAAATACCAGTTATAATGCTGTTGCTGGAAAATCTTGCAGACAAGCAAGACAACGAGCACACTTCGAGAACGAGGTGTGCCGGCCAACGGGAGAGCGGCGAGGGCGATGCAGGGGAGTAGTACGGTGCCCTGCTCACTGAGTGAGTGAACGTACAAGGGGAAGAAAAATGAGAGAAAGAGAGAGAGAGCATCGGCACTATGTTGGCTCAGTGGTGTGCAGGGATTGCTTAGGTGACGGGAGGACCGAAGAAGCATTTTGCTCTAGCCACGTGCCACCGGCACGTGGCCCACCTCAAACGCATGCGCATTGTAGCTCTGGCTCTTCAGCTTGTATGCAGAAAGTAAATTGTAATCGACTGGTCCTTTTCAAACACGTACGGGGTCGCAAACATGTCAGAATTATCAGACAGGCAAGAAAAACTAACTTCAATGGCAGAATATTTTTTTTTTTTATAACTGCGGCACCGCAGAAAAATCTGTCAAGGCCGCGAGTGGATTTCGCATTCACCCAGCGCGATGCACATCATCACAAAGTGCAGACATTGCATGTGCAATCTTGACTCTGCGACGCTGTAAGTTTTAAACTGTGTTCCACAAATTCATCAGTTTGTGATGCTGTACACACTCAAGCTTTCGCCGTTCCTACCAGCATATGTGCTCATACGAAATTTTGCAATACATGTTCGGATACTAGCCAGCCGATTGCCTACAAACCCCACTTCACATACGCTGCTGACGGTGAAGCCTGCACACGTGGATCTCACGTCAGATTAAAGTGTACGGGCATGAGCCTATATCAAGGGAAAGTTTCAGTTTGGTTCAGAGTCAATGGAATGCTTCGCAGTGGCTCTATGGGCAATTGGAAAATGGAGTTATGACCTTTCCAACAAAAGCAAGGGCACATCCCAGAGTCCTATGCTTCGATTCCCCCAACAAACAGTAGCGCTTAGTCTACATGTTTTGCCTGCACCCACAACGATTAATAAATGTTGTGGTTATAGTGTGGTACCACTGATAATACAAAAATTTTAGACTCTGGTGACTTACGTAATAAGTAGTCTATGCTGTAGCCTGAAACGCACACACACACTCCCGCACGCACTGGGCTACAGCATCTCACCTCGGTGCAAAGTTCCTGGATCCTTCGCTGCCGGTAGAGGACGCAGAGCAGGTGTTCGAGAAAGGCCTGCCCGCCAACACCCACCCGCACCACTTCCATGCCCGTCTGCCGCCGCTCCTCATTGCGCTGCTCCTGCTCCTGCTGCGCGAGGATGGACAGCCGTTCTCGGCAGATCCTCTCGACCACGTCATACTTCTGCCAGAACCGCAAGCACTCCAGACGGCACAGAAGATCTTCGGAGTCACAAGCTTTCAAGCCTGATCAAGAGAGAAGAAAAAAAAAAGAGAGCAACGTAAAACAGAGAGCTTGTAGTTAGCACACAGTAATTAAAGAGAAAACAGTGCAGACTGCCATATAAAAGAGAATATTAGTCGGGATACACTGGAACCTCATTATAACAAAATATGATATAACAAAATAGTGGATATAACAAAGTAAATCAAATTCCCCTTGAAATCTGTATAGAGATCCATGCATTCAAAACCTAATTTTAACGAAGTGAAATTGCCCGGCCAATGGATATAAAGAACTAGATTCATCTCCAAAACCAAAAGATACCCGGCCATTGTGGTCCGAGTACAGTTGCCGAACGTTTATTCGGACCTCACGAGGACTGCGGAAATGTCCGAATAAACAGGTGTCCGAAAAAGCAGATTAAGAAAGAAAAAAAGAAAGAAAGAAATCCTTGATTTCTACGGACTTATTTGGGCTCGGCAGTAGGCTTGAAGAAATCGTGAATGCACCGTTGCACACTGTTCTGTTTACGCGCAATCAGATAAGCCTGAGTCTCGGAGAGGGTCGTACGGTCACTATAGGCAGCTGAAAGCACAGTCGCTGCTTGTACACGCTCCGCATGCGACGGCAGTGTAGCACATGGTGCGTCATCTTCTGACTCGGAGTCATCGTCCGGTGGTGCAGCAGAAACCTGACGAATGATCTTGCTGTCATCGAGTTCTGCGCATGTCAGTACAGCATGTCAGCACCTGTGAAACTGTCAAATGCGACGGTGTCCAGAATCTCAATGCAACCATTGCGCAGGTCTTGGCAGAACATTTTCAGCATCATTAGGGAGCCCATTGGAAGGCGACAAATCCCAGGCCTCCCGGCGCCTGCTTGCCGGCATTCCCCGGCACAGTCTGCACGGGCACTGTCAGCGCCATTAGACACTTGACTCAATGCTTCCATATGCCGCGTTTCATCACCGCAACCTCGACACAGCACACAAAGCAAACATCACCATGCTGTCACCCCGACACCAGTCGCACAAACAAAAACGTGGCCTACTCGCAGTATCGTGCACGAATAAACAAACAAATCAGCTGCTGGATTGTCTTGACGTGGCTTACTACGCTGAGACCGGAACTGTTGTAGCTACAAACCAGGCAGAAACGATAATGATGAACGGGGATTCGCAGTAGCGCCACTTCATGGGGCAGCAAGGAGGCTCCGTTCAAAACAAAATGGCGTTCATCAAGTCGAACCATGCACCGGTCTGAGCCGGTGCATGGTGCTCTCGATCGAGTTCGCTCAAGGAGTGTCCGAAAAATCAGACGAGAGGTTGCAAGGTGTCCGAACTTTCGGCAGTTGTTATACATTATGGTCTATGGGGAGAATGGCGGTGCAACAAAGCAGACCGAATAATCGACCATGTCTGAATTTGCGGAGCCCGAAAAATCAGTTGGCGAGTGTACATCGCTTCCCACGGGATTCAGCCCTCGTTCGCCGCAGCAGCTCAATACTTCCATGTCCCTGCTTCAACTATGTCGTCGAACACCACTACTATTTCTCACGGTCACATATAGCTGCACAGCTGCACACAAGCGGCAGCTGACTATCGCACTTCTCCACTGACCTCTCTTTTTTCTCCTGCCCGTGTCTGGCTGTGCGAGATGTGCGGCCATGCAAAAAGATGCAGAGCAGTGCAAAAGATTAGAGCAATAACTTCTACTGCGCACTGAGCAGGCAGGCGTAGCTGGGCATGTCCTCAGAGATCTCCCCAGCACCATCTTGGTCCTGGCTACGCGTGGCGGTGCAAAAGTGTCAGTGCATTGGCTTGTTTCTTTCTCTGTGGCATGCGCGCAGGCAGCTGCAGCTGGGCTTGGCCTTAGAGATCTCCCCGGCACACTCTCTGGGGGTCTTGCCCCATGCCATGCATTCACTTCTTCCTCTTCCCGCAGCTCACCGCATGGGCTGACAGCTGTGCGTGACCTCCGGGACCACATTGGTATCGGTGTAACCTCGGAGGCCATGAGACAACCAAGCCATGCTGGTGCGGCGAAGTTCGCTTGCCTCCTTGATCACACAGTGCAGAGCCATGTTGTTGCCACATGCTGCTCAACCATGACAAGCCAAGTACAAAGCGGATGCGAAAGAGCATCACAATGGAACAGAAGGCAGCTATCTAAAGGCTGTCGCGTCAGGTGCCAAGTTGTGTGTTGTACATGCCGAAGATTCTTTTCTCGTATTAAAATTTCATCACATGCGTGGGAAACGCGAAAAATTTCGCTTTCACGAAAATTGCGTTGTGAAATGAGACAGCACAGACAGGTAATGCACCACAGAACGAAACTTACTGTCAAAATTCTGCTAGCCTACTTTGGCAAGCTTTGCTCGAGGATATAAAATTGCACTGCAAACAACACAAAGTAAGCTTCATGAGTCTATCAGCAGTGGCAGCACTGCCGTGGAGCAGTATTCTTGATCGATTGCTTTCAGAGATACGATCACTTTTGCGAGGTTTTGCGCAATTCGGCATGGGACGCAGAGCAGCAGCACTCCATTCATGCAGCAGCATTTCTCCAGCACACACTGTCGCCCGTAGGCACCAACGCGTCCAGTGCCATGCGCTAAAGTGATCCCGTCTCGTATATCAGAAGGCAATCGTTCGCGATCACGGCCCCTTCACGCAAATATACGCCTGCCGCCAAACCTGCATGCAATGCCTGTCGGGCGGCTCCAAAACCAGCCTTCTTGAAGCAAGGGATGCGTATTCCCGGACGATCGCTCAATCATGGCGTCATACGTCGCATACTCCATGCGGTAGTTGCCATCTTAAGCGTCACAAACAATTCCACGTTCACAGGACGTGGATTACCTTGTTCTTGCTGCATTTTTCTCACCAAGGCGCACATTACGCACTGCACAAAGTTTGCAAAAATTTTGGAGGATGCTTAAGCTTCACCTTTAAGAGTGTAACATGACAGCATTCGAAGATCCCCGACTGCTTCTCACGCTTCCCGGCAACTGCAGCTTATGTAACTGTAATGTTTACTGGGAAACGCTGGCAGCGAACGCTATGCACGAAGGCGAGCACCAACTGGATGGTGTTGTTGCAAGAAACGTTGAAAAAGGGGTCTATGTTCGAGTTTTTGCATAACAAAATTATATTTTCTTGTATATCCAAAGCAAAGTCCGCCGCTACCATGTCTGTAGGTTGTGTGTAAGTCGTACTTTAAAATTCTTTTTGACAGATTGTACTTTCAGAAATTGAATTAGTTCAGTAATGTCATTGTGCTACGCGGAGGCCCTGCGTGGCTGGGTATGCATGGTTCAGAATGATCCTTTTCACTCAAAAACAGTCGACACGGGATGCCGACACCAAATTTTCTGCGACATGGGGCCCTCAACGCAGACGCGTTAAAACTGTCGTCACATGCCAGTATTAACATGCATGCCGCTTGAAACAGGCGATCAACAAACAAGATGGCGGCCATTACATGTTTCCGGCGCACGCAATCACTTTCGACACTTCGTTGTTTTTGCAAACAAAAATGGTGCCGCCCACACAAATGTAATGTTGCGGTATTTTATGCAATTTTAGCGCAAAGCAATCACATTTGAGCATTTTGGAGCTGCTAGTGTTGCACGAGTAGGTAATATGCGGGTTACATTCTCGCAAATTTCGTTGATGTGGGATTGTAGTACCACAAAATTTTGTTAACGAAGTACGAAATGCATTGAATCCTACGGACATTCGGCAGGGATACAAAAATATTTCGTTGTCACGAGAATTTCTTTGTGGTGGGATTTCGTTATTGCAGGTTTCGACTGTACAATGTAATAAGCGGTCGCTTGAGAGAACTGAGAACTATGCACCGTGGGAGGCAGCTAGCTACAAACGGTCGTCTTTGACAATACAGTCGCCGACTGATTTTCCGGACTCCAAAAATTCGGACATGCTCGATTATTCGGTCTGCTTCGCGGCACTGCCATGCTCCTCATAGACTATAATGTATAACAACTGTCGAAAGTTCGGACACCTTGCAACCTCTTGTCTGATTTTTCGGACACTCTTTGAGCCAACTCGATCGACAGCACCATGCACCGACTCTGACCGGTGCATGGTTCGACTTGCTGAATGCCATTTTTGTTTTGAACGGAGCCTCCTTGCTGCCCCGTGAAGTGGTGCTACTGCGAATCCCCATTCATCATCATCGTTTCTGCCTGGTTTGTAGCTATAGCAGTTCCGGTCTCAGCGTAGTAAGCCACGTCAAGACAATCCAGCAGCTGATTTGTTTGTTTCTTCGTGCACGATAGTGCGAGTAGGCCACGTTTTTGTTTGTGCGACTGGTGTCGGCGTGACAGCATGGTGATGTTTCCTTTGTGTGCTGTGTGGAGGTTGCGGTGATGAAACGCGGCATACGGAAGCATCGCGTCAAGTGCTTAATGGCACCAACAGTGCCTGCGCAGACTGCGCTGGAGCATGCCGGCAAGCAGGTGCCGAGAGGCCTAGGATTTGTCGCCTTCCGATGTGCTCCCTAATGACGCCGAAAATGTTCTGCGGGGACCTGCGCAGTAGTTGCATTACGATTCCGGACACAGTCTCATTTGACAGCTTCGCAGATGCTGACATGCTGTGCTGACATGCTCAGAACTCGATGACAGCAAGATCATTCGTCAGGTTTCTGCTGCACCACCGGACGATGACTCCGAATCGGAAGATGACGCACCATGTGCTACACTGCTGTCACATGCGGATCGTGTACAAGCAGTGACTGTGCTTTCAGCCGCCTATAGTGACCGTACGACCCTCTCCGAGATTCAGGCTTATCTGATTGCGCGTAAACGAAACAGTGTGCAACGGTGCATTCACGATTTCTTCAAGCCTACTGCCGAGCCCAAATAAGTGCGTAGAAATAAAGGATTTCTTTTTTTTTTTCTTTCTTAATCTGCTTTTTCCGACACCTGTTTATTCGGACATTTCTGCAGTCCTCGTGAAGTCCGAAACACGGTCGGCAACTGTACTTTGGCAAGTTCTGATCATTGAGATTGCAGCTCTGACAACAAATGAGCGATGCCATTGCAAAAATAAACACGTTTCAATGATTTGGTGAAGAGAAAATAAAATATTAAGAAAAAGGATGTTTTACTTCAAGGTAAGGTGGTCAACCTATATTGGGTTTATAAGGTAACGGGACAAAAAAAAAGGAAGAGAGAGAGAGACGGAAAGTATGCACTGTTTTCTTTCTAACCGACCAAAGGACTCAAAGGGGGCACAAAGAGAAATATCAAGATAAGCTAGGTAGATGGATTGCACAGCCTTGATCACTAAGAAAGGATTTAGACTACATTTAGAGGTATGTGAAGAATCAACGTGTCCACATGATGTGACAGTAATGACATGCAAATGGAGGAAGAGGACAGGTTGTGCATGCACGACAGAGTTGTGGCTGTAAGAGAAGCACATGGCTGGTGAAAGAAGGGGGGAGGAAGTCTTGGTACCAAATTTAGGGAATATACAACGGCTGAACTCCCCAAGTGGTGTGGCACATCAACAAGACCACTTTTATGCTGAAAGTTTGTTTGAAAAAAAGAAAAAAATGAAAACAGATAAGGGCATTCATTATGTGAGTAAAAACGAGTGACACCTGTAAACATTGCCCTCATTATATTCCTGAAAGTTAGGAATGTGTATAACTCCCGCTCCCCCTCCTCGTCTGCAATTTGTAACAAGGAGAGCGAGAGAGAAAGTAGAGAGAGAGTTGGCAGGAGAAAGGCAATTTGGAATAAAATAAAGTGAGGGTATTTCAGTGGAGACGCTCCGGCCACATTCTCCTTCAGTACTTTTCCTGTAGCCTGAAGCGGCCCTCACCCTACATTGAAGGACCCACCTTCAGGAAGTGGCTTCGAAGCAGTGGCATCCAGGAGTCTCCGCATGAGTGGGTCACCACCTCGGCGCTGGGATGTCCTTTCCAGAAATTCACACACGGTGAGAAACGGTGCCAATGTCGCAGAAAGCTGTGTCTTGCATTCGGTGATGGCGAAGCGCAGCTGGGTTTTCGACACCAGTGGCGTGTTTTTGTTGGACGGCCCATTTATAAAGCGCATTGTCTCCCTGGGGGGAAGAAAGAATAAAAAAAAGATGCCGATATTGAAACATTCTCGCACATCCCACTTGCAAGCAAAAAGTATGCAGGTTGGCAACAGAAGAAGGCGTTGGACTAGTCGATTGCAATGTCTGCAGCAACATGCACATGACCAATAGAATGTCGGCTAAACTATTGTGCCACCTGGCACGATGCTCATATACTCTTGTTTCAAACTAACAGGATGGAAGAACTAAAGAGTAATTTAAGCTGTTTCTGTCTTGCCACCAAGCATAGACAGACATGTGCAGGAGAAATGTCTATCCACTTTTGTTAAGTCTATCACCTGCAAATCTGTCCTGACTGTACGTTTTACATATGTGAAATGCGATATTGAAATTATCCCGGTGTGGTGACAACGAAGACACCACTATCAGAAATAGTGAATAATTAATCTTGCATTTTACCAGGCAAACCCACGGACAGCAAGCAAAAGAACAATCAAGTAACAAGCGTAGCAGTAAGCACAGCTGGCATTGATCACATCTGACGTGGGCGCTGAAGTAGGCCCACCATTCATGCATGTGTCACCACACATTCCGGGGTCATTTTTATTGACCACGTAGAATTCATAATATACAACACTGCTTGCGTCACACATGTAATATGAATGCACACCACCTCGTCTAGTTCGCCCTTTTAACTCGGAGATTCCAAGAAGTGCGAAGTTCCACTTCACATGCTTTGCAGCACAGCTGTTTCCAATCTGCCACGCTTCCTACAACATAATTACTTCATACATTACAAGTACAACTTGTAGGTGTAAAGCTACATCAAATCACACATTTGTGCGCCTACGTGCTTCCAGCACGGGACACACTATGTTTTGGTCACAAGCGCACATGTTGCACTGTGGCTGCTTGTGGCAGGTACATGTCACTCTGCTTGTTCAGTGGTAAATATGTTTACATCTACAGTGCCTTCCATTAATTGTATCCTGCTTTGCGATATAAAAGCATGAGACCTAATTTCACATTGGATTACCCAACGTATACCCACAGCTTTCCTTTATGTGACACACTATTTTTTGGTCCTGAATGCAAGCAGTGAGAGAAGTCTCTCTAAGCCTTCAATAGTGTTGCCTGCTATGTATAAAACAAAGTACAGTGCCACTTCGTTTTACATTTCACTAAGTACAGTCACAAGCCTTGTGACCGTGAACAGGGAAGTGTGTTTCGCTTTGTACAAGCAGGACACTCTGAGGAACGACTAGAGCAATCTCGTAGTTTGTAGGTTTAATGGATGCACACCCCGATCATGCTTGAGCGTTGTCTGCTACAGTCCAAAGGCAGATCGTAGGTCAATGCACATGAGACTACATGTTTCATCATTTGCAGATGTTGCACGGCAGTGACGATAGCAGAAGACACATGAGCGTGACAAGAGAGCACACCAGCTGAACATATTATTACGGGGAGAAAATATATGCATTTACAATATATACAGATACAAGGTTGTAGCTCAGTGGCCAGGGTTAAGAGGAAGCTTTAGCTCGGGGGCTCCTATCTAAATACATGTAAAAGGAGAATTCGTTTTTCTTGGCAACCACTACACCAAATTTCACGAGGTTTGTTGCATTTACAAGAAAAACTTAAAATCTAGTGACTGTTGGTTTTGAATTTTTGAGTTAGGTCACCAATTTTTTATTAAAAATTGGCAAAAATCGGAAATTATCAGAACACGAAACTATCAAGTTTACAACTTTGTAACTCAACAACGAAAAATGATAATACAATTCTGTGAATTGCATCTGATAGTACATCTAAAGCGGAC
Organism: Dermacentor variabilis; assembly: GCF_050947875.1. Taxonomy (NCBI): domain Eukaryota; kingdom Metazoa; phylum Arthropoda; class Arachnida; order Ixodida; family Ixodidae; genus Dermacentor; species Dermacentor variabilis. Next base: position 142,218,147 of record NC_134573.1, read on the forward strand.
AAAATTGATATGTCACACATGAATATAAAAAAATTGAATAATATGGAAATACAGCTTTTGCAGAACCATTGTACACACCGTAACAAATTCACGTAAGATGTAAAATGACATCAAATTTGTCCGCTTTGAATGATCTAACGGATACCGTTTACAGAACCGTGATATCTGTTCTTGATGCAGAGCTATAAGAGTTATAAGAGCTTGATGCAGAGCTAGGAGTTGTAAACTTCGTGCTTCTATTTTTTTTCATAGTCGAATATTTGAAAATCTTTTCAACAAAATTCAAGCCCTAAATCGAAATTTTGCTTCCAGCAGTCACTAGAATTCTCTCAAATGCAACAAATTTCATTAAGATCGGTCCAGGGGTTATCTCAGAAAAACATTTTTGCATTTTACATGTATTTGAATAGGCAGTGAAGGAGTTGGGCCCAAGCTAAAGCTTCCTCTTAACGCCATCTACCGATCTTCAAGACACTTCAAGCTCATCGTTAAGCTCCCAACATCCTTGTGTCCACAGCGGCACAAACTCATATGTGATATTAACCCCCGGCGGCAAAAGCATCGCCTTGATGCTTCTTAGGGTGTCAAATCAGTGTGCAAGTTATAGGGCTTTAGTCACAAAACGTGCGACTAAAGCCCTATAGTCGCAAAACGTGCGATATCAGTTCTTGGTGGGGTAGAAGACATCGAAATCACAGGTGATATCTCATATGTGAGGCCGGTGACTTGGTGAAGAACTCCGTATGGCCCGACATATCGCGGCAGCAGTTTTTCGCAAAGGCTGATGTGACGGGAGGGTAACCAAAGCAGGACAAGTGACCCGGGGCTGGACTGAGCATCCCGACGACGACTGTCGTAATGGTGCTTTTGGATAGTCCGAGACGCCAGAAGACGGTCACAGGCAATGCTACGTGCTGTGGCCGCGCGAACGATGGCGTCGTGAGCATGAAGCGTGGTAGTGTTGGCATCGGAAGGGAGCAGCAAGTCAAGAGGCAGGAGTGGGTCATGGCCATATAGTAGATAGAAAGGTGAATAACCAGTAATATTGTGATGTGACGAATTGTATGCAAATGTCATGAAGGGTAAGGTGCAGTCCCAATCCCGGTGATCATCAGACATGTACATGGAGAGCATGTCCGTGGGTGTATGGTTGAGATGCTCAGTAAGTCCATTGGTCTGCGAGTCGAAAGCCGTCATGAACTTGTGGGACGTTGAGCAAAAGCAAAGAAGGTCGTTGACAACCTTAGAAAAAAAACAGCGGCCTCTATCAGTGAGTAGCTGACCATGATGTAGGATCACTGCACAGAGAAAATTAGCAACATCAGTTGCGCAGCTCGTAGGGAGGGCCCGCGTTATAGCATAACGCATGGTACAGTCCATCACAATGGCCACCCACTTGTTGGCCAAGGACGAAGTTGGAAATGTGCCAAGAAGGTCCAGGCCGACGTGGAAAAATGGCTCACTGGGGATATCTATAGGCTGAAGGTGCCCAATGGGAGACAATGGAGGCTTCTTGCGGCGTTGGCAAAGTTCGCAAGCAGCGACATAGCTTAGAACAGAGCAATATAGCCCAGGCCAGAAAAATCACCTGCACACACGATCGTACGTACGGGAGACACCCAAATGACCAGCAGTGGGCACATCGTACAATTGCGAGAGAATTGTCAAGCGCAGATGCTGGGGAACGACGAGAAGTAGTTCAGCACCATGCAGATTCATGTGGCGTTGGTATAAGGTCTCGTCCTGGAGAACAAACATATGGAGGGAAACGTTCGAGATATGACAATCGATGATGGATCGCGAATATGGGTCACAACGCTGCTCACCGGCGATGCGTGAGAAGTAGGGGATCAACAAAACGCAGGTACCTGCATCGGTTTCGGTACCATCGGGTGGGTCGACAGGATAGCGGGAGAGGCAGTCGGCATCCTTATGTAGCTGCCCAGATTTGTAGTACACGGAAAAGGTGTACCCTTGCAGGCGGAAAGCCCAGTGGCCAGGACGGCCTGTTGGGTCTCTGAGTGAGGATAGCCAACATAAGGCATGATGATTTGTCGTAACGGTGAAATGTTGACCAAACAGGTAAGGGCGGAACTTAGCAATGGACCAAACAAGGGCCAAGCGTTCACATTCTGTTATGGAGTAGTTGTGCTCTGCTGCTGAAGGCTGACAACTAGCATACGCGATCACACAATTGGTGTCCCATTGTTGCAAGGGACAAGATAGCGCCAATGCCATGGCCGCTTGCATCAGTGCGAACTTCTGTGTAGGCATGCGGATCAAAATGACCCAACACGGGTGGATTGATAAGGTGAATGATAAGCGTTGAAGATGCTGCAGCCTGGCCGGGTCCCCAACGAAAAGTGGTGTCCTTTCTGAGGAGGTCTGTGAGAGGACGAGCGATTTCGGCGAAGTTCTGGATAAATCACCGAAAATAGGAACACAGCCCTAGGAAACTTCGGACATCAGTAGAAGAACACGCAAGTGAAAACTCACTAACGGCATGAACTTTATCAGGATCAGGCTGGACGCCAGCAGTGTCAACCAAGTAACCAAGTACTCGTATTTGGCGGTGGCCGAAATGGCATCTTGCAGAATTGAGTTGTAGGCCAGCTCATCGAAAAACAGCAAGGATAGCCGAGAGTCGGTGGAAATGGCTCTCAAACGTCGGTGAAAAAAAACAATGACGTCATCAAGGTAGCAGAGGCATGTGGTCCATTTGAATCCGTGCAGAAGAGAGTTAATCATGCGCTCGAAGGTAGCAGGGGCACTACACAGTCCGAAAGGCATCACTTTAAATTGGCAGAGACCATCTGGGGTGACAAAGGTGGTTTTTTCGCAATCTCATTCATCCAATGCAATTTGCCAGTAGCCAGAGCACAAATCAATCGACGAAAAATAACTGGCACCATGTAAGCAGTCCAGCATGTCATCAATACGCGAAAGCATATAGACGTCCTTTTTGGTCATCTTATTGAGGTGACTGTAATCAATACAAAATCTCCAGGTATTGTCCTTCTTTTTAACCAAAACGACAGGTGACGCCCATGGACTGCAGGAAGGCTCGATAATATCTTTGGAGAGCATGTTGTCCACCTCCATTTGGATCACCTGGCATTCAGCCGCAGACACGCGGTAGGGCCTCCGGTGTATAGGAGGAGCGTCACCAGTGTGGATGGGATGAGTGACGACACAGGTTCGACCTAGCAGGCGATTGCCAAAATCAAAGATGTCTTCGTAGGACATCAGAATGCGGCGAAGGGAGTCGGCATAAGCAGGTTGTAGATCAGTAGCTATCATTGGTGTTAACTTGTCATTGCGTGAAGTAGGAGAGGCAGAAGCTGCAGCAATGTCGAATTGTGGTTCGGGTGTAAGAGCAGCTACTCAAGTCTTCCAAAGGGGACAGCACAGCAAGAGATACACCCTCAGGAAGGACTTGCAGACACAAACCAAAATTCAGAAGAGGAAGCCACGCTCGATTGTTGACAAGAGTTACAACTGAGCTTGGTAGTGCTATTTGACGTGCCAGGAGGGCGTCGCAAAGTGGGGACACCACGTAAGGACCATCTCAAAGTGGTGTAGAAGGCGACTTAAGGACGTAAGTCACAGCATCAGGTTGCAGTCAAACAATTCAGTAGAACGAAGTCGGGACTTGTGGTCGTCGGTCAGGTCGGCAGAGTAATGGGGCAGTTCAAGGCGAAGGGTGCCGGTTGCACAGTCAATAAGTGCTGAATGGGCAGTCAGAAAGTCGATTCCAAGAATCACTTCGTCGGGACACTCGGCCAGTAGAGTGGACAGGACTAACACTGGACGGCTGGCACTGGTAACCAGGCGGCGCACATTCCCATCACGGCTGTTGTACTGCCATTAGCTACTCGGACGGCAGGCGACTCGGCACGTGTCAGGACTTTATGGAGACGGCTGCGAAGATCTGATCACATCAACGACACCTGAGTGCCAGTATTGATGAGGGCTTGAATGGATACATCATCAACGAAAATTTCAGCAAGGTTCGGTCAAGCAGCAGGGGTCAGCGGAGGTTTTGCAGTCTGAGACGTCAATGCAGCCTCACCTCCGGGGGCTGCATTGCTTAGTTTCCCGAGAAGAAGCCCGCGTAGGACAGGGACGTCGAGGTGTAGGCGAACGGAACTGACGGCGTTTCGGCGAGGGCGAGTGGCTAGTGGGGTTTCCCAGAGCGGGAAGGCCGGCATGGTATGGTTCAGAGAGGGGCAACAAGAAGCGGAGGGTCTCGGTCGAAGCGGCGATCAGCATATGATCGAGGCAAAGAGTACCAGCGGCTACTACGGCAGTGGCAGGAGATCTGACCAGCCCGGGAGCAAGCAAAGCAAAGTGGCCTGTCATTTCGGTATTTGCCACTCGGAGCGGTTCCGATATCAGTTTGGGAACGACTGTCGAGGTGCAGCAGAGGCAATGACAGGAGCGGTAGGGGTGGGACGTGGGCGGACAGTAGACTGGATGTCCATGTTTGCAATTTCTTGGCGGACAACAGCTTGAATGAGCGAGATGGTCATGTCATGCGTATGGGGGCAGTGAGAACTTGGAGACATAGCCTCAAGTTCATGACGGATGACCTGTGTCAAGCTTGGTGTTGTAGGCAGATGTGAGGCTGGAGGGTCGTTGCAGGAGGAAGTGGCAGTCGTATTCAGAAATCGGTCAAAGCGTTGTACGATGTGTTTGCTCTTCGCTTGATCAAAATTACGGCATTCCTTAATGATGGACTCAACCGTTGAGCAGTTCCGGCAAAGCAGGAGGTTGAACGCATCGTCCGCGATGTCCTTCAAGATGTGTCCAACCTTATCAGCCTCCAGCATGTCCACATCCACATTATGGCAGAGCCGGAACATCTTGAATATATACGACGTACGATTCACTTAATGTCTGGGCATGAGACACTAGCTCTTGCTTGGCCTGCATTTGACCTCCCACAGGTCTTCAGAAAAGATCGCGTAGATTTTTGCTGCAGAAGTCCCAGGCGTCCCGAACCATACTTTTACGGTTCCTCTCAAGTAAAAGATCACGTTGGCCAGCAAGAGCATCCCACCTGTTTGGCTTACCGACGCGCTCATTTAACATCAGCCAGCCTTCGATGTCAACATTGCCAGTGCCGATGAAGATTCCCGGGTGACGTAGCCGGGTTAGCACTACTTCCGCTGGTGTCTGAGCGGTGGAGGCAGCGTCAGTAGCCATAATAGCAGAACTGATGTGACACCCGCTGCGACGATCCGGGGCCGGCTTGTGGCGAGATTACTCCGCACACCCACCAAAATGTTATGGGGAGAAAATATATGTATTTACAATATATACAGTTACAAGGTTGTAGCCCAGTGGCCAGGGTAATGCCATCTACTGATCTTTGAGATACTTCAACCTCCTCTTCACCTCCCAACGTTCTTGTGTCCACAGCAGTACAAACTCGTACGTGACAATATGAACAACGAGAATGCTCTGCCTGCAAAGGAGTGGCATGTGCTCCTGCATTCACTGTCATAAGGCTTGTGACTGTACTTGCTGTACAGTATGTATAACTGCTCTACCACATATTTTGTGTGCGTAATGTGATACCTGGCACTGCAGTTACCTACAAATTGTCCTTGCGTATTCTTCTTCAACCAACATTGCATTTAAACCTGACGAAAATTAATGAAAGCATTATTAAAAACATAATATGACCGATACATTTGAGCAGGATGAGCACCTTTGCAAAGATTGCTGTGGTAAGACTTAGGCTTCAGTAAAATTTAGTGGCCTTCCACTCTGTGAAGAAGGATAACGAGCGAAGCTGTATTGGGATGACTATATAGAAAGCTATATTGATTTATATGGTTGTTGCTACGTTGATTGAATAAAGACACATATATGTAACTTCATGATCTTTATCATTTTTATTTTGTCTCATTCATTACCACAGTTACCATAGCTTTGTGGTCGCTGTGGTACACTGCGATCGGTTGTACTCCTATGCTAGACATATTCTTGCCAAAGGTTAAATCTATACATGACCAGTCATGCGTGGTCGGCACATTGACGTCCGTGCAGCACTTAATTCCAAACCATTCCAACAGGAAGGATACAATCCACTTGCCGTTGGGGTGCGCTCAGTCAACATTAAGGTCGACGATTGGTGGGTACACTATTGCGTTTTATTATGCTTTTCGACCCTCCAATGGGAGCAAAGTAGCGCTGCCATCCCACGTTTTCTATATGACCATAAAGGTCATGCGTCACAACATGGTCGATAAGGTGAGAACATTCAGAGCGATCACCGCAACTTTCTTTTTTCTTTTTGCGCATACACACGGGTTTGTGCCAGAGGAGTTTTTGGCATACAGGCGACAGACAGGCGGACAAACGAATCAGCCAGTCATATACAGCTTCGCTGTAAAAAAGTCGACTCACCCTAAATTTAAACCTCTTGAGAGATTTTCTTCAGAGGTAGCAGAAATATAAATGGCCTACAGTTGAATCATGGGCCATTACAGGTGACACACATTACAGCAGCATTAATCTCTTTCTCCTTTAGTGTGTTCTTCGCACAATTGTGACAATTCACTCATTAGCCATGCATGACCAGCTGAAATCAATTTCACTGCAAGGCTTAACATCCAGAAGCTGTACCGCAGGTTATGAGAGACATTGCAGTAGAGGGCTCTGGATTATTTTTACCACCTGAGGTCCTTTATTGCGCATATTTTCATGTTCCACTCCCACCTGAATGTGGCCACAGCACCCAGGAACCAAATCCAAAGCCACCGAGATCTGTCTGCAAGACCAACCAGCCTCTAGTTCTCTACCATAACAGAATTGTGAAGGTGCGCCACACCTGTTCAGCAGCACTGCCAAAGCTCAGCTCGCCTTGCTGGTCACTGGTGTCTTTTCAAGACAGTGCCTCACGCTGCCTCGCCATTACTACTCGTAGCGTCCTTGAAGGAACAGGCTGCCAATAAACCTATTATCAATTGGCGGAGGTTTCTGGAGCTCCCCCACCCATAAGGGAGATAAGAATTGCAAACAAAAAAAACACGACCCAAGAATCACTCACACTGACAACATCTGAGCAGCGTCCTGGAGGGGTAAAGACTGGCGCCATGTCCTCAGTGACACCCAGCACGATGTCAACGTGAGCGCACGTTGGCCGGGGTCGGTCGCTGAGAGGCCATCTTGGTCCTCGACGTCTCTCACGAACTGTTGAAAAGCAGCGCATGGCCTCCCACCTTCTGGCTGTTCCCACTGCCTCTGCATTGAACAATGGGCCGAAAAGGGGTTAAATGGGTTGCAACGGCAAAAATTTACAGGTTAACTTAGCCCTAAGCCTAACCCCAATGAAAGCCTAATGCGAGTGAGAAACACTGATGAGAGACTATGTTACACACGAAACACCTCTGCCATTTCGTGGGGTTAACAACACGACAAAAGCAGTGAGATAATACTAATGGTGAATTCCACTGGCTGATCTACACTGGCTTCTCATGTTCCTTTATCTGGCCATTTCGCATCAAAGCACTGTGCTGCAAACCACTCCCTCTTGCTCTGCTGTCAGGACTTTGATACCGCCATAACTTGGAAGGCCACCCTGCATCACTTTCATCTGCCGAGAGGACAAATTTGTCCAGTTTTAGTGCTTCATGCCCAAGCGTTATTCCGCGATAACACATTTCAAGCACAATGACTGCACTTTACCAGCCTGTAGCTCTTGATCAGCAATCTTCAACACCCAATCTTCAACACCCCAGGCCACCACAGTAGAGAAATTGAGTTGATAAGGTGCCTCAAAAATCATAAAAAGTAGAGGCGGGCAGGCATATACCTACGAAAGCAATATTTATTTCGGTATAATTAGGTACCATGCTTGTATTTAGTGAAAAAACACAGCTAACCATCAGAGACAAAGAATTAGTTTTAGACACAAAATGACTACCTAATTGTCCTTAAAAGAAAACTGCACAAATAGCGATTCAATAACTTTGGAGCCTGGTTGCACACAAACTTTCCAAGAAAGAATGGCTGCTGTACAACTAGCTTTCCAAAAACGCCAAAGAATTGGCAGCCGAAAAAAGATAAAAAGTTGTGGGAAAAGAAAGAAAAAAAGTTCCGAAGGACTCGTGAGCTGTTGACCCATGTGAAAGGGCCAACTACAAGGAAAACATCACACTAGGTTGTGGCATATATAAAACTGCTATATGACTGCCGAAAACACTAAATGACAAACTGCAAGAAATTAACAGGTTATCATATAGGCTTCCACTGCGAAACTGAAAGCAAAGCATGAATTGTGAGCTTTGTTTCACCACTGCTTCAATAATGTATGTTCTCTCACTACTGATAATTCACATTCGGTCGTTGTGAAATACTTGGTTAGTTTTGAATATTCGAACATACTCGAGTTCGAGTATATTCGAGTTCCTTCAAATGCTTCGAATGTTCCTTCGAGTTCCTTTTCAAATGCTTGCCCAACCCTAACAAAAAGCAATCTCGGTAGAAATATTCGCAAGCAGCAGTCAACAACAGTACATTTTCGTGTGCAGTGACTATTTTCTGACAGGGTAGGTCCCGACTAGCAGTTTTACACACCCCAAACGACAACTGTAGTGGCACTGAACTGATATGGTGCCTTGAAATAACCAAAAATAAAAGTGAACTCCGTGGAAACTTGATACCAGTTGCAGAACCTGCAACCCGTGACAACTCCCAAGGCAATTCAACATGGAGAACTTGCGTTTTCAACAGGATGCTGGTATTGATTTGTAAAATCTAGGCGCTCACTCAAGGCTTCAGAGGGCTGCTCCAGACTGACTAGTGGCTAGTGCTCCAGACTGACATTGTATTATTCGTGCTGATATGCCGGCAAGGGGGATGAATTAATTTTGACCAGCTGGCCTTTTTTTCCCTCCAATATGTACCCAAGCTTGATAGATTTTGCATTCCACTGCCATCGGAGTGCATCTGGTGCAGCCAGGGATCAAGCCCATGACCTCGTGCTCAACAGTAGAAACAGTTCGAAGAAATGTGTCCCTACAGCAACGTTCATCTTTTTGTCTGCTCACATAGAGTGCACTTGACTAACTGGACAATCACAAACTATCGCCAAGTAAGTGGGAAAAAAAATTATAAACAAATAAAGCTCTCTGTGCACTAATCCTTACAGGTGTGTGATCTGAACTATGTTATTTGGAATACCAGTGCAGTGCAAAACAAGGCCACGAGAAGAGCATGTGAACACAGAGACGCAGCGCCATGTCTGTTCATACTGCTCATGTGTCCTCGTCTTGTATACACTAGTATTCCACGATGGCATACCAATAAGCACACTGCGGATCTACAACTATGCTAGCACGCTACTTTGTTTTTTTTTGCCGTTTGCAGGCTTATGAGAAAAGCTTTGACAGCACAATATACTACCTCTCCTTTGCGCAATGAGAGCTCTTCCTGTGCATCTCTCTCCTTCCCTTTATACCTCTGTGCTCATAGGCTCTAAAGACTAATATTATTTTCATAGAAATCTCGCATGCTGCAACCATTCAAACATAAAAATCATGCATAGAACGTATTTTTTTACTGTGGAAGCACATTTCCAGCTCATTCTGTTATTCTCAAGGTTTTAATTCTGTTGTGTGCTTGCACCACGTTTGCTTAGATCAGCGACATTTTTTTTTTCAAGTTTCACTACTAATCAGTTCCATTACGCAGTTTCCGTCAAAGAAAACAAAGCTTCATACTTTCTTCTTGCACTGTGTACTTAATGAAAAAGATGGGTACAAAGACAACAGCAGATGGTTGCGCACCATTCGTTGCCATTGTCTTTGTTTCCGTCCTCATCATTAAGTACACAGCGCAAAAAGAAACTATGAACAGCCACCAACCAGTCCAATTCATCGCTCTTTTAAAACAAAACTGTACAGAGTATGTGTAGTGCTAACTAAATATAGATGAGATTTGGACAGCAACACCCACTGTAAGCTTGCTTGTCCGGACCTTGACAGTGGACAAAGTTTCTGAGCAGTCAGAGAATTTCCTATCAGAAGCAAGTTTTCTGGGGAGAGATTAATTGCCACAGAGTGCTGACAGCAGATTGGATCTCAGTGTCGTGCTAGCTAAGAAGCATGAATCTGTCTTCCACTGAAGCAATTCATCACAGTGAGATTACATGCCAAGCATCAAAAGGTGCACCCTTAGAAACTGCTTGTGACGCTGAAGGAATCTTCTGTTGCCTTTTTGAATCACGTAATCACGTACGTTTCTGACCACACAAACACTGACTACAACTCTCTGTCTTGAACATTCCATCCACAGGGTTAAACAGGCATTGAAATGGACTAATCCAATTAAGTCAGGTAATGAGTCAGCTTTTGAGTTCATATATCCTGCTGAGGCCTTAAGACAGTTCAGGGACATTATCACTTTTCAATTCAGTTCTTACTACTGACAGGCATGTGTTACAAATGTGGGAAAGAATGCCACTGTTAGATGCCAGAAGCAGCGCCTCCATGCATGTAAACAAAGTAGCCATCTCCTTATGTTTGATATGGTTAAAAGCTGCTTTTCTTTGCATAAACAGAGAAATAAAGATGTAACGCTGAATGGCAGGTTGCCATGGCGACACTGCATTCTGGATTTATGTCATTTCACACTATTCAAAATGCACTTCATGGTTGCTTTTTGTCATATGTGACGACAAAACGGTCTATGTCATTCTTCTCTAAAGTTGGCATACAGAATATGATTAAACCGCTTTTATATAGTTCTGCCTGCATCTACCATCATATCAAGGGTGAATGTTAGATAATTATCTCCTGGTTAAATTCACGAAGGACTCAAGGTAATGTGTTGTTAATTGCACAGCGGTTCTCAGGAGGCTATGTTTATTAACACAGATATTTAGATTACATCAAGTGTGACCAACTTGGATGGGCAAGCCACTACCTGACACATGCAGCGCTGGTGAACACACAACTGCAGTCAACACTTCAATTAGAATTAGGTTGAATGAGCATTGAAAAAAAAATAATGTGACAAGGCAATACAGTTTTGAAGCCCGATGTCAAAAGAAAGCATTTCTTGAAGTCATCTGAACTTTAGAATTATACTTTACATGTGTTCAGTGCAACTGTGCACGTATGGATATATATGCTGGTGAAAGGACACAACAGAATAAAGCTGAAACAGTTTTAGATGGTGGATTATTTTCCCAGTACCTTATCATCTGGTCTTCGACGAGGAGGGAGAAATGGTTACTAGCAGAGAGAACAAAAACCAAGCATCACTTTAACTCATGCTCTAACCCTGGCACTGAAATCAATATGACATCCCAGACTGCGCAATTCTGCACACTTGAATTCTTTTTGCCTAGGAAAAGCCTACTCAACATTTCCAGGGTCTGTTCTCATACATTTTCTAACGAACTAAATACTCATTATCCTATTAAAAACAAATTAGTCCCAGCCTCCAACATACACTGTCAAAATACAATTGCATTCAAGGCAGCTGGTGCTGAAATTCCCAATATGGTGCAAACAGCTTTCTTTTCTCAAGTCCTTTTTGGCACAGCAAGCATCCCCTCACTTCCAAGACTTCACCGTCAAGCATGACTGACCAATCTAGCTTCACGTCCTGTGTTAGTGTACCTTTAAAAAAAAAAGATCAGTTCTTAGCAGTCACAGCTGGGTGCTTTGCAATAAAACAGCTCTAATTAAGTCTGTGAACACTTTTACAAATAAATGGTGAAAGAATTCACCAAACCGAGCTGCAGGACAGTGTGCTGCCGATAAATCATAGAAACACATGCTTGCGCAACCAAATGTGGAAACGCCACATCTGCTTGGTTGGAGCAGGAGCCTCTGGCACAACACTCCCCTTCACTTTTAATGTCCCCACATCGCTCTCCGTACATCTTTATGAAGCATTTTGCAAGGAACATGCTATTAGTTACACAAGTCGTGTAAGACAAGATCTTTGCTGCACACACTGTTGAAGTAGTCCAACGGACAGCTAAAAAAACTGAAACAAAGTATGGGTTTAAAATCCCCGAACCGTACAGTTGGTTATGAGAGATGCCGTAATGGAGGGTTCCATGTTAATTTTGACCGCCTGGTTTTCTTTAATGCAAGGTTTGTGCATCAAAGAACGTTTGTGCAATAGATGGACAGCTAGAAGGTGTCACAGAGTCGAGGACGTCCCTAGCCAGCTGAGGCAATTTTATTCCAAATGCAAATAAACAGACAGCCTTCACTTTTTGCAAACAGCAGCTATGAGCTAATGAATGGGCCGCATGTGGCATTCAGTTCGCATGAATTTCCAACAACGATCATCCAACATAAAGAATTGCACGGTAACATGAGGGAACTGAACGAGAGCTTATGAATCTTCCAAGCCATGCACTCTAACCACTACTCGACGTGCACCTTGCGCTGCGATCAACTGTTACAAGCTGGGATACTAAGTGACAAGTGTCTGTTACCCTCAGCAGATTCCTTGAGCTGCAGAGAATGGTGCAGAATGGGAAGGAAAGGGCAGTGGAATGGTGGGTGTGACAACAGAGACGAGTAACTAATGGGAAAAGAAAACTTCGTAGCAGCTTTTGCTATTGAAGTATACGCACGGAAGCATTCTTGGCAACAGGCGAATGGAGAGCCACAGCCTTCACGTCAATTGACGAAGGCCAAGAAGGCAATAAGCCGTAAGAACAAGTAGCTCAGCATTGGTTGCATGTTTTTTTAAATGTCAGACAAAAAATGGTGCAGCAGCTTGAAAAGATGTGGATTGGAAAAGAGCTGCAAGAAAACACCTTGCACGTGCTGTTCACGGTAATTAGGTGAAAGTGTCACTGGATCCCACCAGGTTTCTTTTCCTTTCATATAGTGGATTCTGTAAATGCAAGAACTCCTGGCATCACTTACAATTTGTAATGATAGTCTACTGCAATATAATGTATTGGGCAACACCTGTTAAGAAATTCGCCTCCCTCGTTGCTTCAATTTTATTCCAAGAACCAATGCTGCAGCGTTCAACATTAACAACCCCTTCTGGCCTGTTGTCGCAGCTTTGCAACATGCCAGTTGGCCCCTCCATCTGGATGGAATACTTAGGCGAGAGAAAGCTCTGACCTCCGACACCATGCAAAGTCATGTTAAAAAATGCGAGCGCATCGCCACCTATCGTCTAGAAAGTGAACTCTACAGAGGGAGCTTCCACTGAGGCTGACCGAACCAAGAAATCCAGGCAAATGTATCCATACAAGCACACAAATTCAAAGCTTTTACCTTTACAATTCCAGGAATTTTACAAGCTGCCATCTGATGCGAGACAGTTACCCGTCCTATTCAAAGGACATCATATAAGAGAGACTGAGAATATAAACACATCAATAATTAAGGAACATCTTTTGCCTTTATTGCAGGTTCCTGTAGTGCCCTTCTGCACTCCTTCATGTGATGCCCTTCTGCACTCCTTCATGTGATGCCCTCAGGCCTTGGAAGTATGTCAAAGAACTAAAGAAACTTTTTTGCTCAAGCACCCATTTTCTCGCTTCTTGCTATGAAGCCTGTGAACCTAAGAGCAAATAGTGTGAGACTACTTTAAAACAATCTCACAAAGATACAACCAGAACCAAGTAAGCGTGAAATTCAAGATATCAACAGCACCATTGTCCACCAAGCAAAAGCCAAACGCTCAAGCGCCAAATGCAGTATGGACGGCAGCGCTGAAAACAGCTGATCTCTGGGCTCTCTGACAAATTCTGAACTGCCTTCCCCTTGGAGCAGGCAAGTGAAAAAACATGGCGCATAACCAAAGAGAACTACGCGGGTTGGATCACTTTCTGTTTGGGTGCAGGCGTTGTTCCTAACCCACATCAAATACAATATGACTACTTGTCACAGAATTAAGGCAAGTCATCATTTGTACAGAATATGCACATTTGTAAAGAACGTGTCGATATAAAAGCACCAGATTGAAGCTCAAGACAGATTACTGCAGAAATGCCTAGCGAAACATGGCTTTTTGATGCTTGCCAAGGAGCTTGTGTAATCAACAAATTCATGCCATACGCTTCCACTGCAGCTGAAGAGGCACGGCAATTGTCTGCAATCCCCGTGGCAATTCAATTGTGTACACAGGCTATGAGAACGTCTAATTTCAACCAAGTACAACCAGTAGACCCATGAAAGTGACTCATTTCTAGCACCCCATTATTGTATCACAGCAGAGCTAAATTTACTAGTGATCAGAAAGGCTGCTTATTGAGTCTTTCGAAAACGTTGATGGGCATAAAATACTGACGATAATAAACAATCTTAAGGTTATAAAACATACAAGTAGGTTGCATCGGCATTGTATGAACACTAGTCATTCAATAGCCATCTGCGAAAATGAGCATGTTATACATATATTGTAAAAGAAATATGGAAATTAGAAAAAATAAGTGAACCAAACATAGGGGATCTATTAATGCTGGCAATCGCTCGATGTGCGTTTGACATTTATTGAGAATAGGTATAACACGAAAACAGTTGTAACAACAACAAAGAGTACTTTGCTATTATAGTAGTCACCGAGCAAGGAGACAAGATAACCGACGAAAACCTCGTAAAAACCTGGACCCCCTGAAGTCTTTTATCCGAGATATAAAGCGTTGTTCCAAGCTGAATCGACGAATGCCAGCCGAATGCATACGCGAGGCGAAACACGGTACGGGTACGTTTTGTCCGTGGGGGAAAAAAATATATTAAATCAGACATGCCTGCAATGTGGCGAAAAGGAAATTATGAACGGTGCGCGATCAATAGGCACGATTCTGCAAATCGTTTCGCGCGTTCTTCGCAGCAAGCGTTCATGACAGAGAAGTCACACAATCGACATTTGTGAACAACAAAATATGTCGGCCCTCATCTTATTCGCGACCTTTTCAGAAGCTACCGCGCGCACCGCGGCAGGCAGACATTGCGAGACGATAAAAACGCCAACTCCAATTTGTGTTCCACTGAATCGCAGAGCCAAAACGCAAAAAGGCCGTCGCCTGCACTGACATTACCGTGCTTTTCCGAGGCAGCGAATGTTCCATAATCGACAGCGTCTAGCGCTGTATCACACGATACCACGCAGGGAGATCGTAATTCAACACCGTCCATTAAAATTTCTGCATGATGGCGATCGCGAAACGGGAAGAAAAATACCGCGCGACGATCACGGACCAGCAACGCTAAGAAATAACGAAACGATGGGTTCGGAAGGTCTCTTGAATAACTGCAAATCCAAGCTAGAGATTTAGTGCTACGTTCAATAATTTATGATATGGGGTCATAAAACAGGCTTTGCCGCGCCGACTGCAGAGACGCTCGCCATGAGGTAAACAGAAGAGAAAACATACAGGGTAAAAGAGGAGTAAAAAGTAAAATAGCTGTTGCCAGCGGGTAATTAAAGCACAACTTACTAGCACACAAGAGGGACAACTAAATGTTCATTTAGTAGTTACCAAGCGCTTATCTATGCACGCGGGACTTGTTTCGATGCCACGCGAGTGCGGACATGAGCATAGCTACCTGGAAAGCGATTGTCCTACAAGAGCGGACACCATTTTATAAAATCGCGCTTTAGCTTCGATCACGCAGTTCGAGTGGGACAGTGCGTAACATTTCGGCACGGGTGTACACAACCAACCAAGAGTGACTCCAAACACCAAAAACTAAATTTAAACTTTGCTGTCAAGGAACATGTCGGCACCACTCGAGAAAAATCGTCACGCCCAGCTATCATCGCCTTATAACAAGTTCCTGCAACATTGCCGGGTCGCAATCGAGGCATCGTCGGCACAGGCAGTGTCCGCTTGTATTTCGGACGATCGGATACAGCGAAAATGAAAGTTCGCGATATGACGCAGGCGATGCGACCGGCCTGTCGGGCCGCGTCCAAACCCCACAACAGCGCCTGCTGATGATTAAGCCTACTGTTTCAATAACAAATAAATAACTATTTAAACTACACACGACGATCAAAGCGTGTGGCAAGCAAAGATGCCTGCCAGGTTCACTACGAGCCACAGCCACGTGAGACAAAAAGTAAACATACCTCCGGCAGGAGCTCCTTTGCATCCATCGAGAACACTTCGCATCGCTCCTGTCTTTCCCTCGTCGGAGCGGCAGACTCCGCCGCCATATTGAGATCCAGGCTTGTCACGAAGCGTCTATCATCTCATTGGCCAACCGGCAAGATGAAGGGTTCCCATTGGACCCAGATTGTACGATGGCGCATTCTCATTGGATCAAAAAAGTATCATATCCGGAATGCATAGTATTCAGCAGAGAAAACGGCGAGGTGACCTACGAGACACTCACGAAATACTTCCAAATTACCTCGTAAGACAACTCCGCGTACCGCGGAGAGAGTTGCCTGCGCGCTCTAGGCATCCTTAGGCTTCCGTAGCAACGGTGGAGCACCACAGAGCAGCCGCTGGCCGTCACGAAACAAATTAAAACATGTTGTTCTAAACGCTGCCCCATCCCACGTTCTGCACCTCAGAAGTTCAACACGGCCCCCTAACGGTCAAAGATACGATGATGTCTGCACTGCATTCGGGATGACGGAACACAAACAAGAAATAGAAACGACTCCCAGCTTTCCCAGCGAGGTGCGTGCTGGTGCCCGAGCTACGCTGCTTAAAACTGCGATTAATTCGTCAGAGACCTCTGGGTGACATCTTCGACCGTGGGAAAAACGAGTCCGTCGCTTTGCGGAGATCTAGCTTGAGACACCGTCGTATGCTCGGCGCGCATGTCAGAAAATTTCGTTTTTCCTAACTGGACTCTCGAACATTTCGGGTTCCGTCCAAATAGTCATCTGTGGCGCACATGCATTTAGTGGCGGGTTCGTACGTTGCCGTGTGGCTGCGCGACGGGTGTGCGGTGGAGGAGTGGGGTGGGAAGAGCGCGCGCGCGAACTTTCAAAACGGGCTGCTGGGGAAGCGGGAGAGGAGCGCACAGTGCGAGCGCTCCCGGGCATCCCAGCTGAAGACCGGCTGTGCAGCATCCCTCGGAGGGGATCCGATCCTCCCATTTGCGCGACCACAACACCGGAGAGGAGCGGCGGCGCAAAGGGGGGGTTTCCGGAGGGGGGGGGGGGGAGCGTGCGTGCGGCCCGCTGCCGCGACGATCGTGCGTCGGCTCTGACGCGTCCAGCCACCGCTGGGAGGCGATAAGCGCGGAGTGCGCGCGAAGCGCGCGCGCGCGCGAGCGCTCAGACGTGCGTTTCTAGTAGCGTGGCTAGCGTAGGCCCGGCGGCGCCGATGCGCCTGCCTCTCTTGTCGGGTCTCCCTTCAAAACGGCGCCGGTAGTAGCGGTTCCGCGCTCGCCCTAAGCGCGACGGCTGGCCTCCCTCCGTGGGGGTCGGTGCGCCCCCGAGCCACGCGCACGCCAGTACAAGCGCAACAGATCGCCGCCAAGCTTGGCTCCCTACCGGCGCGCGCCGCGGCGCCCACGTGTTTGGGTGCCTCCCGGTCGCGTGCCAGCTGACTCGCGTGCCGGCCCCCCCTTTCTTTTCGCCTCCTCCCCAACACAACGCGCGCTTGTAGAACAGCGCTTGTCCGTTTTGTCGCGTCGCGCCTTCGCGCGCCGCCGCTACGACGCGGCCGGCTGCCCACTCCTCCTCTTCTCCGACACCTTCCTTCCTCGTTGGCCGCTTCCTCGTTTCAAGCGACCTCGCCGTTTTCGAATTGGCTGCCTCGTGCCGCGTTCAGTACCTTTGGCGCCATACGACGTCCGTAAATGTCCTTAACTGGGCCCCCCTCCCCCGACCTTCTACCCCAAAGAAAGGAGAAACCCTACTTACTGCACGTCATTGGACACATAAAAGTTAAATTGAAAGGATGTCCCAGGGAGTCGCAAGCTGTTCTGAGCATAAGCTAACCTCATGCCAACATATCATACTGGGCATGATGCGACCACTTCAGTTTAATGAAACCCACTACATTTACACTTGAACATCAACGCGTGTTCTTGGCTATTCTGCATAAACTTACAAAGTATTTGTCAGTAGCATTGCCGGAGGTGGTTCGCATTTCGAGCACCAACTCAACTTCAGGAGCTGTGTTCTCAGTTGATCGCTATTGTAAATGCCACTTTCAGAGCACATTCACTTAGTAAGCCAGTGGACAGGGTGCCCAACACACCATCAACACATGTTGCACTGGGACATTCACGCAAAACGTGAAAGTATCCTTCAAAGTGATTCACCCAGAATACGGTCCTAGTGTATAGCTACTTCCTTATGGTCACCTTTAAAATGAATTTATGCCTGAACCCTCTAACTCCAACGTTGCTTCGAAAGAAGTTTACAAAAATCAGTTTTATTAATTCC
Source organism: Dermacentor variabilis (assembly GCF_050947875.1). Classification (NCBI taxonomy): domain Eukaryota; kingdom Metazoa; phylum Arthropoda; class Arachnida; order Ixodida; family Ixodidae; genus Dermacentor; species Dermacentor variabilis. The sequence goes on from NC_134573.1 coordinate 142,236,507, forward strand.
AAAAAAGTTACTGCACATCATATCCTGATTTGAGTGCGGCTTATTCCTTATATTCTCCCGAAATATTAATGAAAGACATTGGCTCTGCAAGGGAGACTTTCTCACAGTACAAATACAACGTTCGAGCGCAATAATCTGAGCAGATGACAACTAATGGAAAGCATTGAGGAAGATACTAAAGCGTTGGAACTCAAATCCACAACATGAACTGACTTGGCAGCTGCAGCTCAGACCAGTACAGCTCGTCTTATCAATATTGAGACGAACAGCTAGGATGAGTACAACACGGGCTTCGTGGTCGAAGGGTTAATGATCGTAAAGTGGTTTAGTTTATTCATGCCAAGCTATTCCCCACCTGTTTCAGACAAGTGTAGTTAACCTGGATTCAGTACTTTGCCACTTTGAATATATTTTCAGTGATATGCCTTTGTTTCATCTCATGCAAATAGCATTTTATTTAAGCTTTCAAATATATCTCGATACAAAGGAGCAGTTAAAGGGATTAGCAAGTGCTTCAGCAAAAACACACCTCACAAAGTGGCTTCAGAGCGACTTTGATAAGTCATGCCAGGAGCATCAGAAAAACGTAGCAGAAATGCAACCTAGAAAAAGCAAGAGGGATAGGAGAATGGCAGGTTGCCATGTCGAAGAAGCTGTGAACCAAAATGCAAATTTCTTTCTGCAGGATCCCTGCTCCTAAACCTGCATTTACAGTATACTGCACATTGCCTTAAATTTTCTTTTTTCAAAGTTCATTCGGAGGCGATTACTCAAAATATTCACTCTGGATATGAAGTCCTGTGCATGTGAAACTGTACACAAGTGGCTTACTCATGTTCTTGTCATCTGCTTTTGAGAAATTTGAAACTAAATTGATCTAGACTTCCGTGTCGTCATAGATGGCAGAAAGCAACCTTAAAGCACATTTAGAATCGAGATTGCTTGAAACTCCATGATGTAGCAGCAACATGGCAATGTGCTACATGCAATTCCATCCTCATCTCTGCAATTAAGAAATGACATGCAGTTTTTACCACAGCAAACAAACATGAGGAGATTGCTACTTCTTCCACGTACATGGAGATGCAGCTTTTGGCATCTAATCGTGGTATTTAAAAAAAAAATTTCCTACATGTTGATAACATACCGGAAGACAATGAAAACCAGCTTGAAGAGCGATCATGTCCCATAGCTGTATTCGGGTCTCAGGAGGCTAATATATATATTTGACAAGGAGCAAGTGAGCTGTGTACCTTTTCAGTTGGTCCCACCTCGACTTTGATCCTTTGATGTGCTACCTAGTGAACATCATGCCAGAGCTCAAAACCGAGCTAGTTGGTGAGCACTCGCAAAAACCAGTACAGCGCACGCCTTTTTCATTTCTTCTCTTAGTCCTCGTTATTGCGAGCACCGCACATATCTAAGGATCATGCTTGAGACTGCAGAAAGGCCCAGAGCATCTACTCAGAAGTACTATTTTGAATACGCCATTGCCAGAAAGATTAACTTAAAGATTTTCCTAAATATGCTACGAAGTATACAATGTCTTAATAGATATTTTTCACAACTGTAAAGCTAGCTTTTTCAGCATTGCCCAACTAATGGTGGCATAGTTATTTTGTTGCAAACAGCACGTGCAAGAATGCAGTTTACCTGTACTACAAATATATAAAAATGTAGACGGGGCTCTCACAATGAAATAATGCAATAGACAAATTTGTGGCGTGCGCAGCTAGCAGTTCACCCTGCAGTGCAAATGAGCAGTGCAGAGAAGCGGACTTGCAAATTGTGAAAAGGGTCTATCGCAAATGAAAACCAAAAAAAGTCTAGATTTCTCCTGAACACTGAGTTGCCTTACATTCAAGTAAGCAAACATGCCTCGATTAGTATCTGCATGGTAGGTTACCCCCATGCGGTCACACACTAGTGAAAAGGCACGTAATTTTATTATGCCTCGCATCAATCAGTCAATCAGAAAAGACAACCAGAACGATGGCTACTCCATTGCCGACCTCTGATCAGACTCTGCGCGACAATGACTGAATGAAAACTTCACGAATAAGTAGCCCACAATGGCCAAATCGTCCTTCCCGCTTCTCTAACACACGCCTGGCTCTCATTACCAAGTGGCTGACACAAACCCAGGCAAGTTGCTGAGACAAAGTATGGAAGCAGGGACAGTGAATAATCCTGCAGGCAATAAAACAAGCACTCTGTGTCGCCAATAATCAGCGCTTGCGGCACACCAGAAACCTGCTTTGATTGCCTCCTATGAGCAATAAGGTTTGCATTCTGGGGCTGAGCGTACAGCCAAAGCAAACTGAACAAACCTGCCAGTTATGAACAAGCTTCTCAGTTACGTTCAGTCGGTTACTGCACACTATTCAATCTAATGAGATTTGGAAGGTTCCCCACAATTTAGAGGACCCTGTTATAAAAGGAAAAATCTAACAGTGAAGGAACTTTCAGCACACAGAGCGCTCAATGATACGTTGCATAATAAGCACTAAGTATTAAGCAAACAAAGTATTATGAAAACCTGCACGGCTGTAAGACATTGCAGTCTACACCAGGTGATATCTGCAAATAGTGCGTAATGTAGTGGCTTGAGCAATGTTTACTGCATTTTCAGCATGAACCATGTTGTACGAACCACCAACATACCACACGTGGCCCGAGCTATTTCTTTACTTGACAGCAAATTAACTGAAAAAGAAATGTTGAATCGTTCTTGCAGCTGCCCCTACAATGGGACGATTCAAGTGGCACTGCAAAAAATCCAACAGGTCGTACAGGCGAGCACAACAGGTACTACAGCGCAAAGGCAGTCATTTGATGACCAGAATGCATAAAGCAAATGTACCCCACTGGTTCTCCTCCTTGCACACATGCACATTACAAAAGAAGTAGCGATTCAAATTTTGGTAACAAGCTCGAAGTAAATCACAAAAATGCGCTACTTGTTGTGAAGGAGATAAAAACCAGAGTCGGCTGACACAAGCTTTTTTCTTTTTTTTTTTCCATTTTCTTCCCTTTTCATTAAATTTTAAATTAATGCAGTCGAAGATCCCCCATTACTCTGGCCTCACAAAACTTACCTGCTCTCAAATCTTGCAAGGAGGTATGCCGATCAGAGGATGACTCCCAATGACAGAACAAGAGCGTATGGCTGAAAGTCCCGCTAAGGTACCGTAAACTTGTGTTTATTCTTAAAACACGCTATGTACAGCAACTATGTACAAGCTATGCGTTAAAAGCATCAAGACAGCGTTGGACAAGATGTACTTGCAACCACTTTGTGAACTCTCGCAATGCCTAGATCCACTTCAAGCACTACACCAGTATATGTACAGATAACAAAGCGTGAGCTGTCCAAAGGCCCTGTAAACCTACCATATTTTCGCGCATACAAGCCACACCAAAAGATAGAGAAATGTTCGTAAAGCATCATAGAGTGCCAGGTATGCACAAACTTTGCCTGCAAGTGAAGCTTCACGGCAACGCATTACACATTACTATGAAGGCTCATAAGAAGGCAAGGCTTTCACTGCCGGAAAGCCACAGTGTGCTGCACAAGGTGTCGAAAACGGCAACGGCTGAACATAAAAAGCAAGGCTTTTGGAGCTTTGCTTTGTTTTAAGAACTGCGCTTGATTGTTTCTACAAAAACATGTATGTTGTATGCAGTTGTTTGCACAGCTTATAGAAGCAGGTTTTTCCCGGCCGTTTTCCGAGGGTTACAGTTTGAGGTATTGGCTCTATGTAGGAGTAGGTTATGTGGGTGAAGATACAGCATTTGGTTTTGGCAGAAAAGGCGACAGAGCCATGAAAATGGTTAACGTGACAATCACATTAAATAGCCAATTATTTCCACACTTGGAAGCACATGCAGATATAGAAAAAAAAAACGAAACACATGTAAACAGGCCTTTGGGCCCATTGCAAATCTTCGACCTGAACTCTCGAACCAGACTGGCAAGGACAAACAACACAACCACTCTCCAGAAACTAGATGACAGTTTTTCCAGAAACAACAACAAAAACAAAGAATTCAATATTTTTATAAACGTTTCAAGGCTCATAACACAAACAACGGAAGGTCTCACAGATGTACACAGGCAAGTCCAAGTGGAAGGGTAAAAACTTTCATAAATATCGCAACACCAACACACAGAAGAGACGCCGACGCTCAAACACTGCTTCGCTGTGGGCCATGGCTCGTACAATGTCACTGCTCTATTAAGCACTGTCATTAAACGCAATGAAAAAAAAATTAAAAAAAACAGGAAGTTTCGTTCGAAGGCAAAGCATTGAAAGCGATAGCAAGGGTTAGCATAGCGCTCGAGCACCCCACACAGCGTTCTACCAACATGTGGAGGCAACACAGCGCGACGCAGCACGCAAGACAGCTGGTGCTACGCAGTCAATACTGCATCGTGGCAGATACCAGGCGCGTCACAAAACTGGCTCAACGAGGAATGCCGGCAGCGGCGTTGCAGGCACTGCACCTCAACAGCGCACAAGATTATACCGACGGAGAACTGTCAGCATTTGTCAGTGCTCAACGAAAGGATTAGATAGACTTGGCTTAGCGTTTACAATCCGTACTAGTCGGACCAGTGTACAGTGCGGTATGCGCACAGCTGTCCAGCAGAAATGCTAAGAAGGGCACGCAATATGCTTGATGCTAGCAGCAGAAGTCGGAATGCTGCCCTGGCTGCAACAGAGCCAGTTGAGAAGTGTTGCGTCACGCTCGGCTTCCCGTCATTTTTTGCAGCCATATCGAGCTCTCCAAGAGGTGCAAATGCATCATTGACGTTGTGACAACGTGAATGCGTCTCGAGTGTTCGTGTAATTGACATTGGCGAAAGAAAAAAACAAAACAAAACGTGAAGCAGTTAAGGACAGCCATACCTTGTGGTATCCGGCTTGGCTATTTTCTACACTCCTTCAGTGACTAAACAAGCTGGTCCACACTTATTCTTGCTGCTCATCAGCATAATAGCAAGAATGTCCAGCGCAGAAATAAGAAGACAAGAAGATGAACGCGCACTTGTTTTGTCATCGTCCCAGTCTTTTTTTTTTCTGCGCTAAATATTTTTGTTATTATGAATTACCAACTCGCCCAAAGGTACAACCTATTTTGATCACTCCTCTTTTAAAAAAAAAGGCAAGAGAGAGAGAGAGAGAGAAATAACAAAAAGGAGTTACCTCCTTTCTCAGTTCAACAAATGCATTCAAAACAGCAAATTAAAAAAGTTAATAAATAGAGCCTTTCCTGGCAGAGCCATTGCTTTTTTTTTTTTCTTCCTCTGATTTTCAATTCATTCAATATATTATAAACAACAAAATCCTTGTATAGTACAGCTCCACTTATGATGAAAACCATAGAGTTCTTTATGGTTACCACCACGGAAATAGTGGCGGTACTGTACCATTGCCACATGGGAATGCTGAGAAGCAGGGGAAGAGGCTTTGGGTTTGCATCTTTCTTAAAGAGCCTAGACATTCGGAACAAGCATGTGACTGATGGTCCATGTTTCACACCCATTTAGTCTGTGCAGAGCAGCCTTTGAGATGGCGTCCTTGCTACGATATTAAGAAGTTGTGTACTGCGTGCTAAGGTGTACAGTTACACCAAACGTGAATGATAACATTTATAGGATGCTAAATTTAAATGAAGAATGAGAATACCATCCCACATTGTGCCCCGCTTTCAAGGTGACGTTCACAATTTCTTTGTTTACCTGTTGTTTGTTTAACTGAGCACGCACAAATGCGAGATGCTTCAGGGGAGAATCAAGGCTCGTTAAAAAAAAACTATTTCAAGAAAACTTTGTTTGCGGAGCCACGGTGATGCTTTAGACCAAGCCTCATTTGAAACACATCAAAGTTTCTATACCTCAGCATTCCCATGCTGTCGCAGTGTCCGTTAAATAAGTCGCACTGACAGAGCTGCCAGATTTTGCGATGGCAGTAATGCAAGAAACTGTACAGAAAATAAAATAAAATTACAAGGAGTCTTCTTTCAATCATATTGCGCTGCAAAGCCATCAAGGGCTTCAGAAATACGTCGAGTACAGACGTGGCCAAACTTTTCACAGCTACGTCATCTAAGAAGATGCTCTACATGCAAAGCCGCCGAGTGCGTCCGGTCCATATTTTGTCCTAGACGACATGAGTGATTCTTGCAAAAAAAAAAAAAAAAAATCTGCGCAATCACCTGTTTACAAAATGGCATATACAAAGCCTATGCGTTGCTTTTTATCATGGCATTCAAAAAAGTGTGGTATGTGACGCTGACTGACCTCTTACGACACTTTGAACTGGTCACGCTTGTTTGAACGGGCCTCTTGTGATGAACAGTCTAAAAGCCTGACAAAATGGAGATTTTAGAGAAATATATATATATATCAGGCATGCGGTACGCATATATCTATGTGTATATATGTGTTATGTATACATATATGTATATAATATAGTATATCTATGTATGCACATCAAATACTCTATGAATACCGTAATGTGCCTTATGAAGTGCATGTGCTTTACACCATGAAGCCCTGAGGCAATTTGCCGAAGAAAAATGTAGATTAGAAGAGGCAGGCGGGAGGTGGGGTGTGTGAAGTGACTGTGCTCGACAGTGGGGCATGACAAAAAAAAGTGAGGTATGGCTGAAGAGAGCAATATGTACACATGAAGCTGCTCATGGCTGCTGTAGGTGAAAACAAACACACACACAAAAAAATATGCACACATGCACACACAAGCACACACACTCAGCGTGTCTCTTTCTCAGTAGATCATCTTGTGGATCTTGAGAATCTTGCCCAGGCGCTGCTTTGCAGTGGCAAAACCTTTCTTCGGCTTTTTCACTGGCGTTTTGTAAACAACCACAGGTTTCCGGGAGGAGAGGAGCGGGGGATGGGTTGAAAGAAGCAAAACAAAATAATCACAGATTAAAAGAAGCACAAATTAATTATCTGTCTGCATACAGTCGCCGACCGATAAATCGGACACTGATAATCGGCGCATGCTCTATAAATCGGACAGCTTCGCGGCACCGTCAAAGGCCCCATAGACTTAATGTGTAAGGACAACCAATATTTCAGACAGCCGCTTGATCTACATTCGATTCTCCGGACTCTGTTCATGGCTGTAGCGAAAGCCAACTCTGCCGCCATTATCTTCTCTGGCAACCTCGACAAGACACGAAGTATGGCCTCAGAGATTACACGCTAAATGGTAATCTCTGAGGCCATGCCTTGATTGCCGCTCTACACGCCTTTGAGATTTAACTGCAGCTGCTGATCTTGGAGGATTTGCCTGAATTGTGAAGTCGCATCAACATCGCGATCATCACATCCCTTTCCGTCACACCGCGCATGATGAGACGGTCATTTGAGTGATCACCCGACGTTTTTACGCAGGCGCTAGAACGAGCGCGTGCGAGAGAGAAAATCTGCAGGCTTTTGCTCCTTGCATGTTTGTCTTTGCCTAGGTACTATGGTGGAGAACTTGCTTTGTTCATTTTGTATGCGTTTGTCTTCTAGGCATGACAGCGTTGCAGAGGGGGGTCGAGTTTGTTTACACTACGACGATGGCGGCCTGCATGGTAAGGCAGTGGGCCCGGACGACCCATTTGGTGATCGCTGAGTCCAAAGGTGCGTTGGACAGACTTGCTCGCGCCTGCAGCGCTGCTGCCGAGTCAGTCACGCCGGATTAAACCTTCCTTGCCCACATCACTGATTTTTCCAGGGGTGCAGTAGGGGCCATAGTAGAGGCCCGACCGGCTCTCCTGGTGCAGCATTTTTCACTCTTGGCAGACTTTTCCGCATGCTACAGTCCGCGACTTTATATGAGCATTTTTGAGTGGTCCCCTATGAGTGAAATAAACGCACAGCACCTTAGCAACTGTGGTTGAACGCCACTGCCTCATATCACGCCGTGAGGATTACTGGCTTTGCGTCTCGCCCACATTAGGTGAGGTTAGGTTAGGTTTAGGTTAGATTTATGTTACCTTACGTTAGGTTAGCACAAAAGGAGTTACGGTGGCATACCATATTCTTACAGCAGTTACACTACGCAGATTTTTGTCTTTGCGTCTTGGCCACATTAGCTCAGGTGAACGTTAGGTTACGTTAGGTTAGGTTAGCGTAAAAGGCATCAGGGTGGCACGGCGCATTCTAACAGCGGTTACACGGTGAGGATTATTGTCTTTTCGTCTCGGCCATCTTTTGTTAGGTTAACATCAGGTCAGGTTAACGTTAGGTTAGGTTAGGTTAGGTTAGTGTAAGAGGCGTTAGGGTAGCGCGACATATTCTTATAGCGGTTGCAGGGGCGCCAAGCGTCCCCGGTGACCTTTCAGCCACTTGCGTTCAACTGCGGTCGTAAGGTGCTCTGCCTTCTAGATTTTTTAATATATGAGGCCCGGTCTCTACTACGGTCCCTACTGCTCCCACGGAAACATTTGTGATGTTATTTTCAAGGTACATCACCGTAAGGCGTGAGAAAGCTATGATGTGCCATGACTGACTTAGCACGAGCGCCGCAGGTGCGAGACAGTCTGTGCGACGCAGCGGTCACCAAATGGGGCATCAGTGCCTAATGCTTCCCCTATTTTACCACGCCAGCACCCAGCGTAAACAAACTCGACCTCACACCGCAATGCCCGCATGCCTAGGGGGCTAATGCATGCAACACGCGCTAAGAAACCCCCTTCATAGTTCCTAGGCAGAGTCATATATACAAGAAGCAAAAGCCCCCAGATTTTCTCTCTCGCACTCGCTCTTAATCGTGCCTGCGCACAAACGTGGGGCGATCCCTCAAATGACCATCTCGTCTGCGCATGGGCTGCTATCCCCATTCTGTTTCTTGAGTTTGCATTGTGCACAGCGTTCTGCCATGCTGTGCTTGTTTGTTTAGTTTGCATTCCGGACAGCGCTCTACTAGCTCCAAGAAGTATTTCTTGTGAAGTTATAGATAGGCTGCGTCACATGGCACCAGCGGTGCCCTCGCAGTCCAAATGAGCCCAACTCCGCAACTGAAGAGGCTGAACTGCCGCCTACCACAACGAGCTCAAATGTGAACATCATTGATGACCTGCTAGGCTGTGGTGAGCCAATCACTGCCGCCGTTAGATCTGAGGACTCTGCAGACGTCGACAGTGCGGTTTCATCGTGTTCCGAACTGAAATATGATGAAATAAATGAACTAGTTCTCCCACCATCAAACAGCAACTCTGACTCGGATGACAATGTGCCCTGTGCTCCGGAGCCTTCCACATACGAATCTGACTCAAGCCTTTGCAATCCTTGCATTGGCATACAGTGAAATTTTAAAACTGGCAGAAATACAGGCAGACTTGGTTGCACGTAAGCAGAAGTGTGTGCAGCAACGCATCGACCACTAGTTCCTTGCACAAGGGCTTTAACACGTAAATAAAGTGATCTTTTTTGAACACGTTTGTTTTTTCGAACACTTGATAGTTCGGACTTAATTACATTCACCGTGGAGTCCGAATTATCGGTAGTCGACTGTGCTACCAGCTGACACATGTTAATTCTACATCTCTTAACCACTCGTACTTAGATTGGGCTTTTAAGCACCAGTGAGAAATAGGGAACTGCACATTCCTACACAAACATGTGTTCATTACGTCAATTGTGAAATCAACGATCATCAGTCAGCATGGACAGGAGACACACGACAGCAAGTTTCTCATCCATGGAAGCAAGTGTATCATAAACACTATGGCGGTTGGCTCACAAAGAAAAAAATTACCTGTTGTTCGATTTTACACGAAAGAGAATACGGTGCCCTCTAAATCTCCGAAAGCTTGTGGTACAGGCAGATACAGAAGTCTGATTCACAGATAGGGTGTAATGTAGCCATGCAGCAAAGGAGCCATAAGAACTGCCACTGTAGAAGGCTCCGGGTTATGTTGCAAGTATATATAGCGCAAAGTGGTAACAGCAGGATGACAAGGGGGCAAGAACAGGTACGGCACTTCACACAATACATCCTCGTAACATAATGCAATATCAGCTAGCCCAATCTGACACCCTTCTAAAGGCATGAGGTCAGTTTTGACCCCCTCTGGGTATTTATTATGAGCCCAAGGCTCGCTACCTGAGCACTCTTACAATGTACCTCCCTTTGTATGCAGTTGCTGATCGATAATCTGGACGTTTATAGTTCTGACATGCTCAGTGATTCAGACGGCTTCGTGCTGCCACCACCCGCCCCACCAGCACACTATAATGTATAAATATGTGCCGTTATACATTTCAAACTTCACTTGCACAAGTTGTCAAGACGACAAGGAAGAGCTATCATTTTGTTTAGACACGCTGCCAGTGTCTTCTCAAACCAAAAGTAGCCTAGTCAATCCAGTGGACACCAATCCCACTTGAACCACAGCACGAGCCAAGCAATGCTGCTAGGTTGTCAAGACTTCATTTGCTTGTTGTGGTCATCCTGTGCATCCACTATTTGTTCCTTTTAGATATTAAACATAGCACCATGATCATGGGCGATTTGTTTTCTTCTGCGGCTAAGAAATTTCTTGTCACACATTATCATCAAGCAGCTCCAACTGCGCACACAATGTTTGCGCTGATGAGAGCAGCAACAAAAGTGCAGGACAACGACACTTGTGAAGAAACCTGCTCTTGTTCCGACTAGAGGAGCACAGTCAACCTCTGCTGAGGTTGCCGAGGAATGGAGAACTACTGCATGCATTGATCATACGTGTATTGACCTGCAGGGACAGCACAGCAATGGTCTAAATACAGACAGACCAGGTTGTGTGCAAGCATGCGTGCATGCAGCAACGCACTGACAACATTCTCGTCGTGAATCCAATTTTTTTTCTCGGGCTTGACAACTTCGACTTCTAGACAGTCCAAGCATAGTCTGAATTATCGGCCAGCAACCGCGCAGCTGTAGCAGCCAGGAATTTAAACACGACTTTGTGCTTGGAAGTAGAACTACATATGCACACAGCTACAGTAGCGAGTCTTGCGGCACCCGTGGATGATCTTTTCGCAACAACAGAAGTAAATGTTTAAAAAGGTAAGCTCACGCCTGAAGGCATCTGGAGGCAGGGAGGGCTTTTTGCTGACCGCTGAGGATGTGGACGGGCCGGCTTCAAACTCCTCCATGTCCTTTTCCTTGGCTTTAGACGGCGCTTGCGACTTCTTGCGGTGGTAGGATCGCTTGGGAGGCTGCAAGTCGTGCCATGTGAACAAGTGTGTATCAAAAGACTGCAAGAGGGAACATCAAATTACTTGTGATCTGTCGATCCAAGTTTGACATGCTCATATGTGACAGGTAGCTTTCCTGCTGAACACTTATCTTCAATGAACACTTTATTGCAGGGGACATGTGCTTGGTCACTACAGCGTCTCTCTTGAAACCAATTTGGGTGTTGTTCTGTAATATTGCTCACAAGGGCGCATATTAGTAACAGAACACCTTAAAGAGACAGACAACCGCTCGGAACACGAATCAAGATAACCACATTGATGGAATAAATCCCTATCGTAGCGGCTAAAACGAGCCCTGCTTTCCCCATTAAATGTGGATTTATATCTTTAATTCGTCACTGAAAGTCGTGAAAAATGACCTTTGGCACTCCACGCAGCAAAAACATGACGCTGCATAAGAGGTCCCCCATGTGACCTTCTACTAGTATATGCGGTTACTGGCCTTTTTATTAGTATTAAAATGCCTTATACTTTTTGTTCATTCCTAACATACAATGTGCAGATAAGCCTTCGTTCATAGTATGCAGGAAAGTGGCGCTGCTTTCTCCTTCGTTTTCGATCAGTTAGCTTGGCTCATTTATCAACAGAACAACGAAGACAGGGAGCCAGCCAGCCATGACTTAGGCGTGTACATGGGGAAAAATGCGGTACCAATATAGGAAGCTTTTGTACAACAACGTCAACTTATTGCACAAGTTTTTTATTTTCAGAAGTGGTTGAAAAGGTCAAAATGTAGGTGGTTAAACACAGCTACACCCACTCCTGTGAAAGCAGAACAAAGGGTGGCCTTCACAATTTGGAAAGGAGGGCTAGCGACATCGCTCTCACTTCCCAGCATTGCTGGAGGAGGGACTCGTACTTTTTTAGAGGCTGCTCAGATCGAAAAATTCTGCTTACTAGATATCCACGCGCTTTTGGAAGTAACCATTGCAGATGTAAACACTACCGAGAGTGAGCTTTGCGTTGCGTCATACAGAACAAGGTCCTCAAAAATTGGTTGTCAGTCCCTCTAACAAGCTTTGCTGCACTTCATTTCACACTGTGGGGATTCTCGACTCTCACATCTCCTGTGATCCGGCTTCCCCTGCATAGCTCGGTTGGTGTAGTTACAGAATAGTACGAGAGATGGCGCGAGTGCTGTGCTGCTAACACCGCCTATCCACGGGGTAACTCGGGCGCAAAAGTAGCCTCTTCCTCTTTGGCTTGGGGCCGGCAGGATACACAGACGTCTCGCGTGCCGGCCGGCACGCTTTACATAACGGTCCCGAGAAAGGCTCCGGAGTGGGGCACCAGGATGAATGAGCATGAACATTCAAACATACCACCGTTCGCGTGACTGTAGATGCAAACGACCAGGCGTTGATGCCTAGCATGGGGGCGAACATGTTCACTCGCTATCCTGTCAGGGTGAGTCGGATTTCCTCAATTTGTCAGCGCCCATAGGCATGTTCTATAGACAGTAATGTGGCTGCCTATATTAGTGCATAAAAGGTGCAATGAAAGCCCTTTTCATGGTTTGCACTACTGTGTTGCCCTTCCTTTGTCACAAGACCACTTTTGAGACCCCACAACGCTTAGCAGACCCAGAACACGACAGGAATATGTGGCCGCCTTTTGCACTACCAGCATTTTTGACTAAGAAACAGCCCACCATCTGAATTCCCCATGTGAAAAAAAAGAAATGATTATTTGATGCAAATGTACCTCACGCATTATGATCAAAATCTTGTGAAGAATGGTCAGCAGCAAGAAGCACAGCGATGTATGTGTGAGAATACGAAGACACTATTACATAGAGGGCCATCACAGATCAAAACTGATACCCCTGTCACAGTGGACATTTCAATGCCATTCAAACTGAATGGCATTAGCATCAAATTACACTATTTGACTGCTACACAGCGATATCTATTGCCATTAGAATCGAATTACTTCCGCGATCGAATGCGTTCCAGACACTAATTCGGTTTTGGACTCGAAGCGAATGTGTACGCTCTACCCCAGAAACAAGGTAAAATATGACATTAAGCGTTCATAATTTGAGAACCATTCATGTAGAAAGGTAATTATTTTGCGTGTTTTAAGGCATCTGTCATTTTAACGTGAGAAAAACCTGTAAGGCAGGCTGTCACAAAATGTTTTTGCTCTACACCATGTGGCGTCCGGCCGCTGTTGCTTTGCCGGTCGGCCATACTGTAAACAAAGGGGCGCCAGTGTGCGTGTACAAAGCAAGGTACGCAGCAACCAACCACTTCACTTGCTGCAACTGAAGCTCTTAGTTCAGCGCTCCCATGTTGGTCATATTGCTTGCGTTCAATTTATCGGCTATGGCTAATAAGCTGGCTAAGCTTTGTCTAGGCTTATGGTGGCCCAGACATACTGAAATAGAAGTTTTAAATGCATATTATTTCAGTGAAGCAACACCCCATATTTATTTTTAAATAAATAAATTTGACTATTCAGGCACTCACACATACCTTGTCCTACTTTTCTTGCTAATTCTTATTAGAATAATCTACGCTGATATCATGACAGAATGACATTAATTTTTTCTGTGCAGCCAGCACCACGGGTTGAATGGCACTCCTTACCAAATGTCATTCGAATGTAATAAGATTGAAATGCCCAGTGTGACAGGGGTATAATTCACAGTAAAACAAGCTGAGTGCTGAATTTTAATGGCAGCGCTATGTGAACGGCATTCACAGTGTGCCAGCATGTCTAACAATAGAACAGAGTGATACCGTATTTATTCGCGTATAACCCGCACCAAAATGTGAAAAAACGCGTTTAAAAAGTGGGGGTGCGGGTTATCTGCGAATTTTTTCCTTGGGAGGGGGGGGGGGTCGGCTTCACCGCAATGTGCGGCGGCCTCCCCGTGTAGTCCGCCATCCCCATCGTCATCGACGCTTGTCAAGCCGATGAAGGGCCAACGAAAGGCCAGCATTGTTGAGCCTCGCGTTAGGCGCTGTTTAGTGTACTTACCCCAGTTTGCACTGTTTGCCTGCTTTGTTTTGGCATCATGAGTGCGACTCGACGGCAGTGTTTCACAGCGAAAGAGAAGCTAAAGATTATAGCCACTGCCGAAGAAATCGGCAACAGAGCTGCTGCAAGATAGCATGACGTCGACGAGTCGTGCATTCGCGACTGGAGGAAGAAAAAAGAGAGTCTCGAAGCAACGAACCGGAACAGGCGAGCGTTTCGGGGTCCGAAGACTGGCGCGTACCCCCACCTCGAGACGCAGCTTGCGAAGTTCATTGAGGAGCAGAGAAGTCGTGGCCACGCTGTTTCGACTGAGATGGCGCAAATGGAAGCCCTGAAGTTGGCCCGGGAATTGAACATTCCACGTGAGTTTCGTGCAAGCCGTGGATGGCTTCAGCGCTTCATGCGAAGACATGGATTTTCTATGCGGCGGCGAACAACCATGTGCCAGCGGCTTCCTGAAGCCTACGAGGAAAAGTTGTTGAACTTTCAACGATATGTGATCGCACTTCGGAAGGAGCACAGCTATTTGCTGTCTCAGGTGGGAAATGCTGATCAAACACCTGTGTACTTTGAGATGCCGATGGACACGACCATGGAAAAAAAGGGCTCCAAATCAGTCAGCGTGCTGACCGGCGGAAATGCCAAGCTGCGCTGCACAGTCATGCTATGCGCTTTGGCTGACGGCACGAAACTGCGCCCGTATGTGATTTTCAAACGCAAGACGCTACCTAGCATTCCACTGCCCCCAGGAATCGTTGTGCGTGCGGAAGAAAATTCGTGGATGAACAGTGGCCTAGTCGGTGACTGGCTTCGAGTAATCTGGGAGCGAAGACCAGGTGCCTTGCTGGCACGCCGGTCGATGCTCGTACTAGATTCCTTCAGAGGCCACTGCACTGATGCGGTGAAGGCTCGCCTTGCCGAGACCAGCACCGACCTCGTCATAATACCTGGCGGCATGACGTCCATGCTACAGCCACTCGACGTGTGCCTGAACAAGCCGTTCAAGGCACACGTGAAGCGGCTGTATGCCCAGTGGATGGCCGACGGCATGTACGCCCTCACACCGACGGGACGCGTGCGAAGGCCTGATATTCCATTGCTGTGCCAGTGGATCGTGGATGCGTGGAAAGCGATACCGGCCGATTTGGTGCGCAAAAGCTTTAAAAAATGTGCGATCAGTAATAGTCTGGATGGTTCCGAGGACGACTACGTCTTTGAGAGTGGCGATGAAGCCTCGGATGGCAGTAGTGAGAGCGGCGTCGATTAAGAATCGGATAACCAGTGACGTGGTGGCGGTCGTTTGAATAAATGTTCTGAAAACGAAATGATCACTGAGTGTGAGTTGCATCTTTCTAGCGCTCATTTTTTTTTTTTTTCAGGTAAACGTGCGGGTTATACGCGAGTTTTTTTTTTTTTTCCGCCGAGTTCAAAGTTAGGGGTGCGGGTTATACGCAGGGGCGGGTTATACGCGGGTAAATACGGTATGTACGCTTTAAAAAAAAAGATAGAAAGAAAAAAAAGAAAAAGGAAGAGTACTATAGTAGAAACCTGTTGACATGTTTTTAAACACACCATGGAGGAAAAAGCAAATGACAGCCGGGAAAACGTAACAGTGAGGAATGGCCAGAAATCACCACAGCAACATCGGGCACAGCTCTGAATACCTGCAGTACAATTGTTACGACATCTCAGCCCCCGTAAAGTGACCGAGGATAGCACATGCGCGTGTGTATAACTAACGGACACGTGCGATGTTCTGTGACAGTGGCCCCTTTCCACTCATTTCTTTCCACTGTTTAATGCAATATTTTGCATATGTTTCAAAACACAGCGCAATTCTGTTTGTTTGTTTGTTTATTTATTTATTCTTTCTTTTGCGTTTATTGGAATACCCTCAGGGCCCTAAAGGCATTGTGGTGGTGAAGCAGACTAAAAAGAGCCGGCAATTATGAAATGCAAGTGAAATCCTTGTGCAAGTCCCAAAATAAACGTAGCCCTGTGCTTGGCAGGGATCTGGCACAGCGTGCGTGGTTCTCGGGAAGTTTTAACCGATGCACGCTTTCTCCCAATGCTTGCGCTATGCCTGGCTTGTGCAAATTTGGCCGCTTGTTGCAACGAAATGGTCGCTTGTTGCAATGCGTGAGAGCAAGTTTTCCTCTGCATGGCTAAATTTACATTACTGCCATGTTCAAATGCAACGTAAGATGCGGGAACACTACAGAATGATAACGTATCTAATGGGAACAAGATACAAGGGAGCCGATGGGATTTTGGTCGAGGCATGCAGAAACACGATGTAGCAGCCAGGAAAATGCAAGAGCGAGGAACGTATCAACAGAGTTCCAATGTATGTGATTTGAGTTGTAACGTAACCTCCAAGCAGCGATGTTGTACTGCATGATATTCATGCATAGATGGCATTGCAGACTCTACCATGAAATGTGCCGAATAAAATATTTTTTTATGACCACACTACCAGCGTAGCTTTCAGAGCATCGTCTACAGAGGATGAAATGTTTGATGTAGAGCATCGTCTACAGAGGATGAAATGCTTGGCTAGTAGATTGGTGCTTCATAACTATCTCTGCATTTTTTACGGGCAGGAAAAGAAATGATGTCTAAGTAGTAAAAATATGCAAATTTGTCTGTCATGTCACAAGTTTCACAATACTTTCACATACTGTTTGGGTCTTTCTTGAGTAGAAAGAGTCATAAAATTTGACAAGTTGAGCTCCAGTGCATCTTTGAATGCAATTCTATTCCATTATTCCTTCACATGTGAACATTAAGCTGACTTTGTTTAGAAGACTTCAACATATATACAACATCACAGGGAGCTGGAGACGGTATACAGAAGCATGGTTTCCTTCCGGTTCTTCCTTTTTTTCCCCCATTTTGGACCCTGATTTATGGCGCACGAAACCTTTGCTCGAAGCATTTGCAAACGGACTCGCGAAACGCAATCTACCTATCTAATTCACCTGATGTTTTTTGACAGTGGTGGCCTCTTAAGAGAAAAAAAAAAGATTTGCACAACACACCACGAACGTGAAGGTGCACGAGAGTGGCAAGAACTAATAAAATACAGTCGAACGTCGACATAGCTAACACAGACATAACAAATTACAATATATAATGAAATAAATGTAGTATGCTTACTGCTGATATCAGCATGTAACAAATATATGATATACCTGATATAATGAAAACATTTTTGTGTAGGGTGTGACTTCGTTATGGGATTCATCTGTATGGAATAACGTTGTTCATATGTATTGAAAAAAAAAAACACAAAAAGAAAGCATTAACTAGGAAAGAAACGTATGACCCAAGGTCGCTAAACATTTTGACAGATTCAACCGCACTTGACATCTGCGTAATGAGAAGCGTAGCGCGAATCACTGCAGCACGAGATGCGAACATGCGACGAGTTTGTGGGGCCCAAGTGATCCGAGATGCGTGGTGTTGTTTTCGCAGCATCAATAAGCTTACGCTTGCACTCCTCAAGTTCGGCCTGGCTCAGCAGCTTCTTTGGGCAGGGCATTTTGGCGTAAAGTTTTGACATGCCCACACGGCGAGAATCATTGCGACACGAGGCGCAGACACATGCCAAACTGGTTGGACCCGGTTGGGTCAAGATGCACTGTCTTTTGCCGTTTTCTTACTGCACGTATTTAAGACAGTGAAAGGAAACCGAAACGAAATCGAGCTGGTGAGCGGAGCTGGAATGTCTGACCGAAATGTGACACGCACTTCGAGCCGCCTGCAGCAGGGAACAACTATGCGTTTGGGTTATCGCCTATAAGAAGTGTGCAATATGCTTCCAATGGCCCTACACAGCACGCACTGTTAAACAAACAGGTGAAGTCGCTTATTGAGATTTAGGGTTGGCAGCGATGTAAATGACGATGTGCGATGACTCACAAGCCGATTTATTGGTACAGAAAGAGAGAACTGCGTGTATGCTGGAATTTCCACGTGACACAAGTGGGCGAGTACTGCAAGGAAGCCGCTGTGGAGGGCGCCCATTGCTCTTGATTGCACATCTTCACGACTTCTTAAAATGCATAAGCATTTCTATGCCTACCCAACGAGGACACCCATCTGTTCGTCTGTCAGGTAAGATGAATTGCTACAAAGAAATTAATGTATAAAAAAAATAAGCTCGAAAGGAAAAAAAATGTTGGCAGTCGTGAGGTTTTACCCTACGACCCCCCCCCACCCACCCCCAAGAAGCCGACTGTGTTACCCATTGGGCTAGACAATAACGTTAATTTTTTGCTCGGACAGGATCTAGCGGCCGGAAAGAAATCCTACAATAGCAGTCTGGCTATGTACTGGATACTGTGTGCTGAAAGATCGTGTTTTGTGGGAACATATGAACCAGATTAAAAAAAAAAGCATAACTGTACTGGGTCATTTTTTATGTTCTCAATCAATTATGAACGCTGGCGCCGGGAAATCATACAAAACAGGATCGAATCAATAAGGTTCTACCGTACAGACTCTATAAGGGATATGAGTAAAATACATAAAAAAGGTTTGTGTATCTACTTGGACAGTACCATGGCACATCAAAGCATTGAGAGGTTCAATGAGGCTAAACCTTTCAAGTGCCGCTGCGGTAGAAACAAATGAACGTAGGCCATTAATGAGTGAGAAAAGAAAACGCATCGCAAACCAAGACTTACAGGCTTGTTGGCAAGCTTGGACGCTGTGTCCTCGATGGTGCGCTTGACGGACTTCTTCTGCGTTCCCTCTCGTGTGGGACGTGGTGGTTTTGGGCAGTTTGGAGCAAGCTTGGCTGTGAAAGAAGAATGAGAACGAAGAAAAAAAAAGAGAGAAAAGAAAAAAGAAGGTAAAAAATCTCCACAAGTTATTTTTTATGTCACCTTTCCATCCAATTAGGATTCCCCTTCCTCCCTTCATATGGGCTGTAAGTTACAAATTAAAGTACGACATTTAAAGTTATATTATATAGTAGAAAAATGGGGTTTAAAGGGGCCCTGAACTACCCCTTTGGCTTGGTGAAATAACACAGTCTGCGGGTAGCATACGCTGCAGTGAACATCTCAGCCAAGCTTTGCTGTCGCACGCGGTACATGGAGCTCGAAAGCGGATTACGAAGTCACCTTTCTCTCAAATGCTCTCTTTTCTACAAAAGGCCCTGTCCTCGCTCTCTTCCAGACGTACTATTTCAGCGTCGGACGCACTATTTCGTCATTCCCTTAGACAGCTGCTACTGGCAGAGAGCTGACATCAAGTTGCAGTCGGCTACATCGCATAGGTGCCGCGGCCGCGGTGGGGTGCCACCACGAGTCCACTGGCTAAGCGCACTGCGGCTTGCTGAGGACAACCACGTTTGGCTTATGTTTAGCACGTCATAGGCACTAAAGGCGGAAGTCGTGACATCTGCGCTAACATCCAGAGTGAAATTTGAACTGCGCGCCACGGTGACATCTGGAAGGCGGAGCGTTCTGGGCACGCCCCACTGTGCCGTAGCCTTCGCAGTGCAAGGCATCGAAGAAGGAACAGGAGCGCAGCGGAGGCCACGTTTGATCGCCAATAACTCCACTTATGCAGAAAGCATTGGAGCGCTTTTTGCAGCAAAGAATTTCTGAAATAGCCTATTTTCACTTCAAATGTCGTTCTCCTCTGCAATAAAGAGTGGTTCAAAGCCCCTATAATGCCTCGAGGAAACTTGCTGGTCATGGGAGATGCCGTAGCGAGCGAAGCTCCATGTTAATTTCTACCGACCGCAGTTCTTTATTAGTACACCTACATATGAGAACGGGAGAGTGTCCTTGCATTTCACCCCCACCAAAACCCGCATGCCACAGCAGGGAGTCGAACCCACGACCTTGTGACCAGCAGCAGAACGCCACAGCAACTGAGCCACCGTTGAAAGTCGCAGGGACACTAGAAGGAACACTAAATCGGCCTAGACTCGATAAAGTGTTCTCTCAAAACTCTGCTCTCATGCATTTCACAGAAGGAGGTTGATTACAGAAGGAGAAACTGAAAGAAGCCAAATTTCCATTTTATTATTATTTTTTTTAATTCACACCGAAACTCCCCCACATAGGTATGTCGGTGCGATATCACAAATTACATTTTCTTTTTTTTTTTTTCTTCCTCTCCTTATTTGGGATGTTATGGTGCGGTAGATGTTACTGAAGCTTGCCAAGTTCATTCTTTCACTCTCTTAGACTGAATACAGTGTAGTGCATCTTTACCGATAAATAGGTTAGCTGGGCCTGAGCAGATGTAGACCAAATCCGTAATGTCACGGCAAGCTGGCGCAGCAACATCAAGCCGGTAGCGCCATCACCCCCCCCCCCCCCTGGTTTTTTGCATCTCTTTAAGATTATCAAGAATCCGCTCATGCTAATACTACTGCAGTGGCTTTTTTGGTACTATTATAGAAAAGCAATTTAATAATACAGCTGAAGTTTTATTTCTATTTAGGGTGCCTTTTAATTACAAATGCAGAATTTAATGAAAACAATGAGGCAATGTCCCCTTCTACTAAGAAAGAAAAGCAGAAAAGCAAGAAAAATACTAATAGTACAGTTGATGGCTGATTTTTCGTCCAATGATAATTTTGACATGCTTGAATTATTTGGACATCTATGCGGCACTGTTTCGACATTTCATGCTTCTGATTATACAGAGTTTCAGTGAGCACTTGTCTTTCAAGTCAGCTGGCCCATTTTTCCATGTTATTGATACCTATCAAAAAGAACTAAGGGTTTCCCAGCATCGCACTTGAGTTCATATCAGCAACGATACGAGTGGAACGAGCCATGGGATGGCAAATGATAGGTGTAACATTCTTATTAAGAGACAGTAGATGACGGTAGGATGGATTTGAGAGCAAACAGAATGAAGATGACGTTCAAGCCGAAATTAGAGGAAGAAAGGAAGTTGGGAAGGTCATGTAATGCGTAGAGATGAGTGGAGGAGATAACGAATTACAGAATGGGTGCCAAAGGAACGGAAATGCAGTCGAGGACAGCCGAGAATTAGTAGGTGGTTTCGGTTTCACGAGATTGGGAAATTTATGTGCATAGGGTGGATTCGGCTAGCATAACACAGGATTAACGGGACATCACTGGGAGGGGCCTTTGTCCTGCAGTGAACATGAAATAGAATATTATTGATGATGATGATGCCGATTACGATAATAACTCTCTCACTATTTTCGACACAAAAGCACAATTATAAAGCAATGGCCTGGCTAACAACTAAAATGTGCACTGGGCCCAACCTTTGGGATTCCAGGCCTCGTCTCGCTTTGATCGCCCCCGAGGTTTGAACACGCGAAGCTCGTCGTCCGAGGCTTCCAGTCCAGGGTAAACTGGAACACAATGAGGACATCAAACGCAAGAAGCCATTAAACATACAGATGCATACCTGTCAATCTGCGAGCTTTAAAATTCGAAAAACCCGCGCAGAATTAACAGAAGAGGGTGGATAGCACTCATTTAAAAATTTTAAAGCTTGCCCCGAGCGCATGCCTTTTGCGGAATACCTAACCGATTCTAGCGCGTCCCCACATATAACACACATCCAATTTTTGCAGACTCAAAGTATGAAAATCAAAGTGCACTTGAATGTACCAGGCCGTCAATTCAAAAAAGAAAAATATAGCATGCCCTCCACATTTACAATCATAAAAAAACGAGACATGCAGAATTTGCGTGGACGGGAATTTTTTAAAAATTAACTTTCATAATGAAAGCGGCACACTGTCTTTGCCATTTGCATTTCATTGGCCACAGATATCAAGCACAAAGGGGTGGCATTCTCAAGCTATCCCTTTAGATACTGCTATCAATTTCGCAGGACCTTACGTCGAACTTGTCAAAGTATGCGGCCAATGGTGTTCCTAGAACTGTGTGCAGATAATGAGCCTGGCACAACGCCAAAAACACTGGCGGCTGATTACACCAATGCATTCAGTGCCGAGCCGCACGAAATCTCAGGAAAGTGACATCGTCTTCTAAAGTTATTAGAGAAGACTACCGCTCTAGATTATAGTCGAGCATAAAATGAACCAAGCGCAAGCTTTGCAAAAACGTGCTCTGCCACCATTTTGTGAAGGCCACACTTCGCCATCTGACGGCTCTGATGGGTAAGCTATTGCCAACGACGCGAACACAGATTTGGTTTCATATCTGATCGCAATGTGCAGACAATCTTCAGACCCATTTTCTCAGAAGACAGGCACATATTATATTCAGGTAAATACGGTACACACTTTAGCTTTAGAGGCAACACACAAGAAGCAGAAAACTTGGAAAAGCAGATGTTGATAAGCAATACATTGCTTTTAGACCACAGTGACTTTTTCAACGACTTTGCTTTTGCCAATTTTGCCTGCTTCAGGAACTTGTCTGCATAAACTTGCTCGAAGCAAGTAACTTTCTAGCATACCTTCACCATCAGAAAACTTTTAACGGAGGGTTTGGAGACCTATAAGCATAACCTTTTCATGTAACAGAATGTAATTTTCATAAAACTTGATGCAATAATCATAAAACCGCAAAATGAGCCAAAGCTTATAAACATTAAGGAAGATGTCAGAGTTTGCAGATATGCAGATGAATCAAAGAAGGCAAGAAAAAACAACACACATAAATCAACCATTAAAATAGAAAATTTCAAAGCAAGAGCCAAGTGACAAAAATTCATGAACGATTACAGTTGGCCACAACAACTGATTTGGAAATTGCAGAACAGACAGGCATGAAAAGCAGTACGACACCCCCATTTTCAGCTATTTCACTCCTTGTAACAAAGTCTATGCAGTCTCCAGCCGGCACATCACGGGAGCAATGGGTGATGTGTCTGCTGGCGTAGCCAATCCGCCTCTGGTCAGGGTGACATCCAAAAAGTGGTCGACCAAGAATATGGCCCATGTGCTAGCATGCACCTTGCAAAGGAAGTGTATGTATTGTCAATTTGCAAAGTCATCTGAAGCCAGGAATATGAAGTTTAGGCAAATCCATGGAATGGCATGGGAATGATGCGCTAACCATCATTCCCAAGCCAGCTGAACAGCCATGCTCGCAGCTCCCATAGAGACAGTAGAGCCAAAGTTCCCTCTAGCACAGTGGAATCTCGATAAATGGAAATCACTTTAACAAAACTGCCTCTTAAACGAAACACCATTCTTATGGTTGGTTGGTTTTGTATTCATGCAATCGTATTCAGCTTTGTCTCTCAGTAAATAGAACTCCTGATAAATGGAACCAATTTCCCTGGTACCTTGAGGTTCAGTTTAAAGAGAGTCCGCTGTAATTTTTGCAGGAAACTTTATGGCTCTTGGCACCGCAAAGCCCAACACCCCACTGTTTCGGTGAGAATGAACCGCTCACCATAGTCGTCGTCTGCGTGGCACTCCTTGAGGAGAGACTCCTCGAGGTCTTCTTCCTCGCCAGATCGCATCCGGGAGGCGGCAGAGCCAAAGGGGGTGGGTCGCTTGAGCATGGGTGTCGGGCCAATCCTTCCACGCGGTCCGGCCAACCCCAGTGCCAGGCCCGTGCTCAACGGGCCCCCCTCGAGGAGCTCCTGTGCCGTGGGGCCCATGGGTCCACCCCCGTCGCACGGCCCAAAGGTGAACGCACTCTTTGACATGGACAGCATCCCCTGGATTGCGTCCCGCGTCGATGGCGATGCTCGGCCACCCCTGCACATAGGGCAAGGAGACAATTTTCAGTTTCACGCTCAGCTCCAATTTAGGAGCATGTTTTTGGGACACTAAGGATAAATAATGAGTTCAGTCATGTTCGTAAACTGCTCCACTGGAAACTGCCCCAGCAGAAGCTTGGCAAGTCGGATGGAGCAAGGGAGCAAAAGACGGATGGGGTCTTCAAGATTGACGCATCAGCTTCCTGCAAGGTCAAGGATGCTGAAAGTGTCTGCTTTGGCTGGTTGACTACTAACGCTCCCAGGACTACACCTGGTACACAGACACAAATACCCAAGAAAGTGGCCAAGAGGATTGTTGCTGTGTTTGCTTAATGGGGAGAGTGCTGCATGCACAATGCAAAAGATGTGGGTTTGGCTCCCACTTGCGCCATGATGTCATTCTGTCCGTCTCGATTTCCCTTTTCCTGATCCTTTTTCCTTATTGTCCATACACTTCAATTAGGACCCCCGTTAATTTAACCTGTGCTTTCCTTGGCTACTTGTCTGCTTGTTGTGTGCTTTCTTCATATGGTTGTAACTAAAAAAAAATTGAGCCCTTAACCCTTATTTTCCTCACTTATTATATTCTAGCAACAACATCAAAAGCTTGCTGTTGATAATCAAGACAAAGGACATGTTCAACTAGCATGCAAGCCTCGCTTGAGACAGTCAATCCCAGATATGTAAAGCCCGGACATATCTAATTATCATCTGTATCGAACAGTCGTACCTGGAAATCCCGTGTAAAAGTATGGCGCTGCACTATGCGTGTATCAAACTCCCATTCACTGCCACATTCGATATATGGAACACTGGGCTTTGCTACTTTTGTGCTTTTCCTAAGGGAACTGCAATCGCTTCTCGCCTTATCGGAAATATTCAATGACGGCGCAACAGCACTGTTTGGCAAACAAGACATTGAATCTGACGGGCAGTACATGTCATGGAGAAAAAAGAAAAGCAAGTTCTCAGCTTTGCTCACTGCAAATATGGTGGCTCATGCAAAGTATGGCTGTCTGTTATCGGCAAGAGCAGATTGCCAAGCTGCTCCAGTGATATAGAAGGCCTCCTGGGGCTCTATTCTCGACACACATGGCGTCTGCACCGCTGCCATTATCTGCCACGTTGGCTCTCTGGTTGGCTGTCGAGAGGTCACATGTCACGTGTGCCCGTAAACGGAAGCTTAGCGAAATGCAATTTTGCATTTACATCAAGATGATGAAATGTTTTCAGCTTGCTGATTAGCTGAAGGAATATCCTGTGAAGAGCGCCACAGGAAAGGCCGTTTCGTATACGTCAATTCGACGTTGCGTATTACCACATTTTTCCCCATCGTTTGGGCCATGAAAATATTTTGTTCATAACGCTTGCTTATAGTATTGGATCACTCTTGGCTGGTGTTGGCATTTGTGTTTTGGGCCATCATTTATTTTAAAAATGTGTTTATTTGTAATAACAATGGTTGAACATTTCTTTATTTATTTATATTAAATACTTTCAAGGCCCGTAGGCGCTACAGAAAGGAGTGGTACATATAGTACACAGAAAAAAAATGCAGATCAATGAATAAAATATTTGTTAAATGGCATGGAAAACAGCAGTCTTGAACCTCGATGGGTCTATAATAGTAGCGACCGATGCGGGGACGTGGTTCCAGTCATTGCAGGTGCGAGGCAAAAAAGAGTAATAGTACACGTTCGTGCGACAAGATGGCACGAAAACTTTATGAAGGTGATCGCTGCGGGATGAAAAGTAAGGAGGAGGAGTAAGAAGTTTTTTTTTTAATACCGGGTTGTGGTAAATCTTGTGGAAAAGGCAGAGGCGACTGTATGCACGACGTACTGAAAGTTCCGGTATGTTAAGGGTTTGCTTCATGAGTGTTACACTAGCATGACGAGAGTAATTAGAATAAAGCGGGACGCGCGGTTCTGAATGGCTTCGAGGGAGAGGGTTAGTGATACTTGATGGGGATCCCAGATGGCCGAGGCATATTCTAATTTTGATCGAACAAGTGTTTTGTAGAGCGTCAGTTTTAAAGATGCAGGAACGGCGTAAAAGTTTCTGCATAGATAGCCTAGCGTGGGATTAACGTTAGAAGTTATAAATTCAACATGCTTGTGCCATGATAGATCGCGAGTGATGTAAAGGCCGTTTTTGTAAAAATTAACTTGACAGAGAGGAGCGCTATTCAGAAAATACATGCGTGTGTCAATATTGTTAAAGCGGCATGATATGCACATATATTTACATTTATTTACGTTTAGTTTCATGTTCCACGCATTGCACCATATAGATAAATTGTTAAGGTCTTCTTGTAGTTTACATTACAACATTACAAGCCATCTCCAACTTTTTGTACTTTTCACTGCTGTGTTTGTATTACAATCAAGATTAATGACTGTTCACATCACCAGAGGTTATGACAACGGCCACTTTTTAATTTATAAAAAGAAATGTACGCAAGGCTACCCCTTGGAAGTTTCGTCCCGCAGTGTGGGTAAGCAGTGATCTGAACAAGAGATGGCAGCGTTGGTGCTTGCGTGGCACGAGTGGATACCACAGACAAATGCAACACTATCGGTGATATTTGGCCGTTTTTCAGCCAGCTCAGTCGGGCTGAATCGCTTGCATTTCACGAGACAGAGATAACATGGCCTAGAATGTGCGCTCATCACCACTGGTAGGTCACATATGCATATGTTGTCTCAAGGCAGAAAACAAGGCATTGGCACCAATATATGACGACTCATTCCATTTCCCAGGGACACGCATCCTAGCTAATGAAGCAGACGACGGCTTGTATGCAGCAGACGACAGAAGCGTGACTCATTTTCTACGGAATAATTGTACACCTTGAGCTAGCTGCTTTATTTTTACTGAGGAGGAAAACCGTGTTGCTTTATCAAGAACGTTAGGTTCAGTGCCTTCATTTCAGTTTCGTAGGCAAAATGTAAAGTTTGCGTCATAAATTTCATGAGATACATGCACATATTAGCAACCATGATTTAGCTTTGGCTGAGGTACACAAGCAGCCGCAAATGCAAGCGAGGCTTGCTTTCTCACAAACAGAAGTGCGGGAAAGCACTGACCCCAACTCTTCTTCAAGGCTGACTCGTGTGCTGTCAGTGTCAAGGGCAATGCTGGATGCTAGAAGCAAGTCATCGATGGTTCCGTTCTTCGGCACGTCAGCAGTGTCCTCTCCGCTGGCCGTCTTGGGAACCACAGGAGCGCTGGCAGCCTTGCTGTTTGTTGCAGGTCCTTTCTCCACCTTCGGTTTGCCATTGACTGCACAGTGAGGTAAAGCACATCAGAAGTGAGCACTAAGAACACGTTAGGAGCACTTAACCCTTTAGCCCCCAAATTCCAAAAAGAAAGCATACCAAATTTCTAAAATTTTTTTCGCGTAGTCATAATTTTTTCCATGTCATTATTCTGAAAATATATTACCTGATTCTTGATACTTAATTACTTGTTCTTTCTGCACTTGTACTATAATTAAAACCAAAGCCAATTACCAACCATAACTCGTCATTCGCGATAATGGTACAACCTCCCATGATGAGTACTCGGGATCAGCGGGCTAACGGGTTAAAGTTACGCACCAGAGTCTACCCATCAAATGAAAGCATTCCACAGACAGCCCATTGATATCAGACTGGAATCAAGCATGAATGTAACAAAACCAAGTGCAGAACTGCTTGCACCTAACTACTTTTAAAAAGTTGCATTGCTTGATAATGACATAACCGGATGCTAAGAGCACTTTAACCGAAACAAATTGAGTGGGAAACATCGCAGGATGATTGCCAAAGTCAAGTGATAGCCTCCCACTAGATTTTCCATGATGCATTACTAAGACACTTATTGGTTAGCTCCAGTGGCTAATGCTGTGAGGCGTGTAGGTGCCGTGATATATGGACATGTCGGAGCGCACTCGGTAAGTAGTCTTCAACCTCACCATGAGACAAGACGAGAGACACACTGATGTATTTGTTTTCTCTGCACCTATAATAAACAAAGGAGCCATGGCCTAAGCTCTCGAACACATATTTACTAGGCAAGGGCTAGCTCTTTCTCCTACTTCACCCCTCTTCTGTCTCACACTTTCTCCCAAACCCATGTCATGTTTCTTTATTTTCAGCATCCTCTGAGGGGAGGGGAAGGAACTGGTTGAAATCATCTAGTAGCTTCCAACTCAAGGAAGAATGGCGCAAACAAACAAGGACGAGATAGAAAAACTCATCCCTGTTTGTTCATGCCATTCTTCCTTGACTATGGATTTCCAACACGCCCAACAGTCAGTACTTCAAAGTAGCTTCCGAGATGTGCAATCGGCTCAAATGGATGTGTACATCATTTTCATGTTTTCCAGTGAATGAGACTGTTTTTTCCCCGAAATTTTCTTAGGTGCATCTGCACCTATGTGCCATGCACGCTGGCATGGCCAATGTGCACGTACAAGAAACCGAAAGCAGCAACACCCTAAATGAATTAGAATCGTGTTTCAACGACGGAGCGACCACAGCAACAGATGCCATCTCCAAGCCTAGGCAGCGGTGGTGGCGGCAGTAAACGCTGCCATGGTGTGATACAGGTGCCTCTGCGAGTGGGAGTCTTGCATACTAGTTTGCTGTTACAGTGTAGTTCAAAAAAAGAACGAAAACAGGTTAAATGTACGAGACTAACACAACAAATAAAAAAGGCACCGCAATTTTTTTTACTGTTTCGTTGTGGAGTTGGACATTTGCCCTTAAAAAGAAAATAAAGAAAAGGAATGCTTATCATCATCAGTCACCCGTGCGAGAGTCCAGCAGAAGTCGCAGCATTTCGGTTTTGTATGAGTGTGTTCATGTGTGATGTAATTGCTGTCCGTGTGTTTGCCCAGAGTGCTCGCAACGTTGCGACCAAGTTATTCAAATATCGATGATGGTAATCCAGCAATGCCGCCAGCCAAGGTGGCCAATATGTTTTACAGTGCGTCAAAGGATGAGGCATTCGATGACTTGAAGAGAAGTGGAATAAATGTTGGTTCTCTAGCTGCTACTAAGAAGAGTTGAAGTTTTATTCTGCTAGAAGTTGCAGCTCATGAAAATTTTGTTCATGGAAATTTAGTGCCCTGAAATGGGTCAGTACAACATTTCGTAATGAATATTCAAGCGTGTGTAATCATGTTTCATCGCGCCCACCAAGCTAACACAAGTGAGTTTTATATACCAATTTTTTTCTTCAAAACTTGTGAGAAGTAGGAAATGCATCTTATAGAAAGGTGTGAATTATACACTGTAAAATATTGTATTCAATATTAAATTCGCTATTCGAAGCTAAGCATTCGTATTTGGAAGATTTAAATATTCTCACAACCCTACTTTTGATTAAAACATGTTGGCAGGCTAACTGGTTAGAATCCATGATAGAGTGTATAAGCACAACAGAACGAGGACGTAGAAAGAAACAGATACACAGAGACAGCGCTTTTCAAGTGTGCAGGTCTCCGCCAGGGTCATGGAAGACCAAAATTTTGAACTCCAGCTACAGAACGCTATGCCACGACAATACCCCCCTGACTATGAAAGATCTTGCGGCAACTCAGAAAGTTGTATCATCCTCAGTGGCCTAGGATAGCAATTGCGTCATCCCAAAAAAGAACGAATTGCATTAATGCATTCTGGCCCGGACTCATTAAGCATTCACATCATCCCAAAATTCTAAATAGTGATCGTACCATCAAGATTCACCTGTATTTTAAGTATGTTGTGCGTCTACATGCAGGTTTGTTTATGCAAAGGAAGGGCAAGTCCCAGTTTCACGTACACAGGTTTCACCAACTGGAGCACACTGCAAGGGTGTACCAGAAATTGAAGAGCCTGACAAAGATATGCGATTGCAAAAGGTCTCACCAGATGTCTCTCTCTAGGACAATGCCCCTCTGTGGTGTGTTTCCTCAAGCCGTTCCCACGGGTCACCACCGATCTCTCTCGAGAACCAGGGGGGACCATAGAGTTTTATACAATTACTAGAGGGAACTATGGCGCTAGTGTCTACAGGGGCTGCAAGGAGGGCAGTTCAGCCAGCACGGAAAGGATAGATTTGCCTAAACTTCGTCCTTCTGGCTCCAAATGGCTTCGCGACTTTGCAACGTGATCATCTTTAAGAAAGTAATGCAGTACAAGTAATTCAATAAATATTCTTAAAAATTGTCCGACAGCAGGACTCAACCACAGGACCTCTGGCACAGAAGCCCGATATCGAAACCATTACGCCACGGACACATGGACATGCAGATCCACTGAAATTAGCAGCTATTATGCGTGCTTACAGAGTCTTATTACCTTCTGCATTAAAAAAAAGTATGAATTGCTTTGACGTTTAGGCTAATTTAGGCCCAGATAAAGCGTAACAAACGAAGCCACAAGAACGTCCGAAGCCCCGAGCACGAAGATAAGACAAATCCACGTACTACCCGTGGTGGCTGAACGATCACAGCGCCAGTGTTTTCCCTAGTAATTGTAGGAAACCCTATGGGCGGGACCCGTGGGCCACACACTGAGAAACACCGGAAAAAAAGAATGAACTAACATGAAAGCCGAAGCTTGAGAGAACCTTGCTTGCTGTCCTGGGAATCCATCACGGGTGACGTGGTGCCAGCCGCGGCTGCCGCAGCTGCCGCCGCGAAATTGCCCATGGAGGCGTTGTTGCTGAACGTGGAGATGGGCGGCAAAGCTGGTGTTGCGGGAACGGCCACAGCTCGCTGATACGAGCGGCGCGGCTGTGGCGGCGGGTTCTCGTCAACCACCAGGCCGTCATCGTCCGAATCGTTGAAGTCATACACCGACTCCTTGTGCAGCGGCTTCACAGGTGGCGGTGCCGGGGCTGGTTTCTCCTGTTTCACACTGTGAAGGACGACAATTGAAACAAGGATACAGCTGACCTGGAAGAGCGAAAAGGTGCGGAGCCCCCGCTTGATAACTGTTGGTCACCAGTTCCTCAAAAGATGCTGATAATGCCATGCGTGATGGTAATTTCGTATGTCAACAAAGTGAGCAGGTGGGGACCTACGACACAACTTGAAAATTTAGAATGTTGATGTTGCAGTCACAAATAAAAAAAGGTGGTAATTCTTTAGTCACGAGGCAGATGGCCACTTGCCCTCTACAGTGAACACTCATGGCTGTGGGCAGACATGTGCCAGCAGGTTTAGGAGAAGGTTTGGCTATCAGTGTTGCTAGGAAAGTTGTGCGAAACCATTTTTTAAGACTCTTTTGTCCAGAGAGATCAATGAGTGTGGAAGCTGCCACCATTGCTTGCTGTCAGCTCTCAGTACATGGGTAATGTATAATTGCCGCAGAAGACGCCATGGCCACCCACATTTCAGTCAGTAAATCAAAAATCCCTATCTAACATTTGAGGAGCCCCTCAGCGATGTTATCCACAGATAACTCACCCGCTCAAGGTATTTAGTTGAAAATGTAGTTAACTCTTTGATGGTCAACCACGTAAATATATGGCGCTACGAACAAGTCCCAAATGGTTGATGCCATATATTTACAGTGTTGCCTACGTATACAGTTTAAAAAACGCACCAATTTTTAATTCTTTGTTGCCCGGGAAGTGCTTCCACACTGCATGGATACAAAAAAAAAAGTTTATTTGCTCCACAGTCTCTTGATTTTCATTCCACAGCTTCCTTACGCTGGCATTTCAGCGAATGCTTGCCCATTCTCTCGTGCGGGGGTGCTTGGCGGTTAGATTTAGTATCATCTCGTGGGCTGTTTCTGTTCGTTGCACACGCAAAAACTTGACATCTGTCTGGTCTCTAATCTCTCAGAGGGTGTGGAGGTTCCACTCCGCGTGCGGCGAGGGCTGAAGGCGAGCTCTGGATCTAGCCCCACGCAGTCGCTTCGTGGTACTCCCAACCCGTAGCGCGGGAATCGCGGCTACGCCGGGTTCGGACGAATAAGGCAACCAGCGGTGTCAACGGTAACAACGTTTATTGCTATTAGCAATAATGAACACTCGCAGAGGGACGTCCTCTCAGTAATAGTAGTAAATAGGCTTGCCTCGTTGTCTGGGTGGGTCAGACAAACGAGGTCACTCACGAGATGCGGCAGATGCTTTCGTCCAGGCGGTTCAGGTGTCGGCGTCCCAAGAGAGCGAGTCTCCCCCGGTGGCGCGCTTTTATGCTTTTTTACCTTTTTGCGAGGGGAAGTCCTCCTCGCCCGCCGGATATGTTTCCCTTTCCCGTGAGCCGCGTAGGGGAAGAGGGGTACGCGCGTCATCAGAGCGACGGAGAATGGGAGGGCGCGTAGTGCCTTTCCCCCATGTCTACGCCGGCCCGACCCGTCGCCACGTGCGAACGGGACGCCGCGGGGTACGCGGGAGGAAATGAAGGCGGGTGCTCCCCACGAGGGTCACCAGTACATGCTCGCCCGTCTGATGGTCACAGGGGTGTGATTACATCTGTTCGCAGACAGGCGCTGGTATATATACAAACATTGCCGCTGTAGACAAACGATGCTGCCATGCCTGCGTTCCTTTTCATGAGACTCAGCAGCATAAACTTATTGGTCCCTCGTTGATGACGGAACAAAGGACCACTGCAAATTTCTGACTAGTTTGGTTTTTCTGACGGGCACACAACCATCTTGAGTGCACTCACATACACGGTTAGATTATCCTGCGTGCTGGTTGCTCAGCTGAAAGTGAGTTGAGTGGTGATTTTTGCATTGCAGACTACTACCCAAGCGCCGAATCAAAATATATTTAATTTCAGTGTATGTAGTTTCTTTATTGTTATAAAAAGTACTTATGGAAGCCCATCTGTATTCATGAATAAACAATGCATGCTTACTACGGAAAAATCTTTTTGTCACTTTATGGTCACTGTTAAAAAAATTGTGGTACATTTTTTTGCAAAATAGGTCAGCCTGAAGATTTTAAATTTGCAATAAAAAAATTCAACCCTAAGGGGTCGCATTTGGCAGAAAAGAATCGACCCTCTAAGGGTAAAATGCTTTAAGAGCGTAGAATTGTTGTGCATTGTTTCCTTTTGCTTGAACCATGTCAAGGTTGGCGAGAGTAGGAGTGCAGAAAGAGCGGTGCGTGAAGCGCTGAGGTCAAATTACAAGGCATAGCCCAATTCCAGTTCACTTGTAGCAATTAAGACGACCAAGATCATGAACAGAAAACAGAAAACAGACTTCGTATCAGTTAAACGAAGCAAGTGCAAGAACGAGACAAAGTGAGCGGACATCACCGCCCATGCAGAGTGCACGTGCTAAAAAAAAAAAATATATTAACCATTTAAATAAACTAAAGCAGAATGCTAAAGTCAGGGAGCTGCTTAAGCCTCCCTGAAATGCCAACAGTGCATTTTTGACCAACATAATGATCTAATCTTTCAGGAAACCTAAATGGCTGCCTCTGTAGAACTTTGCTAACCAAAAAATCGCATTAACCCAACTTGAATTAACAGAAGTCTACTGTATTACACTTAACATTCCACCTTTTTTCACCAAATCAGAAGTTGCCGTCTTGTACAGTTGTTTTACGACTGTAAGGAACAATTGTGGATAACGGCAGTATGACAATCTGGAACACTCGAACAACTGACTTTTTGCAGAAGCTGCAGTTGACCTACACAGATTAAGCATTTACCATTTCTCACTCACAAAGTGCTTCCTACTTCAATGAGATTGCCTCGCATAGTTCACCGAGGAGACTGGTAAAGCGTAACTACATGTATCAACACATTAAGTTAAGAAAGTTGGTAGGTTCATGTTTATATGTATACGTGCAGCGTAACACAAACGAGGAACAAGGAATGGGCAACTCATGTCGTCCATTCCTAGTCCCTTGTTCGTGTCGCGCTGCACATATATGTAAAAATGTTAACTATATGACTCGTATAATGCATAAAAATTGGGGAAAGATGACTATTCAGTACTCATTTTCAAAGCACATAATTATCCAAAACACATCAAACTTTTGGTACACGTTGCCCATGGAGTGGCCCCCATTTCCCTAAATATGAAACCTCTGCCATTTTTGGACCTCCCTGGGACGTGCAACAAAACATTGTAAGTGTTTAACTCTTCTAAATGGACTGAAAATGAAGGTGTAGCAATTTTCATTTAATTCCCTAATTGACAAACACACTTTAAAAATTGCCTGAATTTCAACCCTTACATTCCTAACATTTTCTAAAAATACGAATTTCGTGAATGACCTAGGTTTTCCAGAAGACTGTGAAAACTGACATAGAAAGTTTGTAGCACTTATAGTTCCATTAACCAGTTCTTGGAACTGAAGCTTGAGTTCTGTGAACGCCATGTGTGTTTGGCGTATCAACCCCGTGCGAAAAAGGAGCTTTCGGCCTTTAAGTGTGCACACTCGAAAATTGTGAAAAGAGGCATTGCATCATCTTGTATGGAATCGGCTCTTTTAAGAGTTCGTGTGTGCACTCGATGCAAGAAAGTTTTGATAATCAGATCAGCCGACTTCTGGCAGCTGGTTCCCTGTGTCGCTTTTGACTGCTGTGGTTGAAGCTCTGGTTAAGACAAGAAAAACCACAAGAAGGCCGGCCACCAAACATGAAACGCAAAGGCCTGTGGTGGTCCCTTATATACATAAGGTCACCCATCAACTCAAGAAAGTTGCTTGCAGGCATGGTGATCCTTTGGCGTTTCCTGCGCCGTACAAGCTTTCAAAGCTGTGTTCCCGCACCTGCGGTGAGAGCAGAGGAGGATGCCAAATTCGGCATGGTGCTTCATACGTGTCGTGCGCTGTCGGCGTGGTTTATGGCATTCCACTCTTACGTGGTAAGACGTACGTTGGCCAGACAGGGAGTTGCGTCAATGAGCGACCCAGGGAACATGCGCTAAAAGTAAAAAAAAATGTAGGTAGAGGAGCGCACCTTGTTTCGCATATAAACTCTTGCAACAATTGTGAGGCGCGACTTGATGGGACGTCGATTCTTGGAAAAAGCAAGAATGAGCATGCTCGGCTTGCCTTAGAGGCCTGCCACATAAAAAGACAAGGCGATAATTGCATCAGTGAGACATCATTTTCCCTGCACGCATCAGAATTTGAATTCCTACGTTTGCGTATGCGATAAGTTGGCGGATATCAGTAAAGTCTTCTCTGCGCCTGCGCAGTTGTGTGGCCTAGGTATATATATGCATCGACGACGAAGAAATAAAAAAAGTTGTTAGTCAGCGCCAGTGTGTGTCATATCTTCCTTTTGTGGCCCGTCTTAGGTGTTTGCGCTGTAAGTTTAAGCTCAGAATTGGGTACCAACTAGGCCCAAATGAAGTTTTACTGAAATTGCCAGAAGGAAATAATCCAAGTCTGTCAAATTCGACAAACGGTTCCTCAATGCCTTCATCGCCCTCAGAATCTTTAGTTCTTGCATATAAATGCATTACACATGCGTGTGCTACAAATAAAAGCACTGAAAAGCAGCCACATGATGTTGCGATGGCTGAAAAGACACTGAAAAACCTGCACCAAATTGCT
This sequence comes from Dermacentor variabilis, assembly GCF_050947875.1. NCBI lineage: Eukaryota > Metazoa > Arthropoda > Arachnida > Ixodida > Ixodidae > Dermacentor > Dermacentor variabilis. Next base: position 142,271,971 of record NC_134573.1, read on the forward strand.
GCTTGCTACCAAGTGCAAGCAGGCCGAAATTACAGACTTTTCGAATCAATGTGCACTGCTTTGTCACAAAAGCAACTGAGGTTATGACATGGCAACCAGAACTTAAGGAGCCGAATTCTATCAATGCTGCTACTAAATCATATGTTTTATAGTCACTTGTAAACTTCACAATAAACTTTTGTAACACCAAAATTTGTCCTGCACCCCACCAAATTTGTCGTGGCGGGATCTGTACATATATGTGTAGCTGTGCACACACACATATGCATGCACACACATAATAAAGCTTGCTCTACCTCGCAGATCTTTAACGGAACATCCGTGGTCAATATCAAATCGATGCTTCCTCATTTTTCCAATATATTAAAGTGAACGGACAAGTATATCATCTGTTGCCCACTTCCTACCTTTGTGCCTTTTTCGTGGCTGCCGTGGCCTTGGCCTTGAGGCCACCGGTGCCTTTGCCCTTTGCTTTGCCCTTGGCCTTGACGGGTAGCTTCACCTTGATATTGATGCCCTGCTGGGAAGCCCCACCGACCCGCACTGGGGTCACATTTTCCTGCACGCCGGTGGCGGCAGCAGCCACCACCGCCTTGGCCGCCTTGGCAGGTCCCTGCTTGCCCTTTTTGGTATCTTTCTCAGCCTTAACCTTGCAATTCAGCTTCTTCTGCACAAGAAAAAGTTGAAAGGCAAGCAAATCATACACAGTGGCTCGAGAGAAATCGTTGAGTGTCAAGCAAGAATGCGAAAAATAAAATTTCCACAGTGAAGACGAGTCTTGCAAGTGAGGCCAGTCTGCCGCTATCTTAAAAGGGGCACAAAGAAACTTGAGCATTTAGTGGAGAATGACAAGTACTTTCTTCTTGCTTCCTGTGGGTTTAAACTTGGTAATTTTACCACATGGGTAATGCCCAATGTGCGACATTGTGTCACTAGTTTTTAGAATGAAACTTGGACCATCTTGGCAAACATGAGTCGTCTTGGAAAAGCAGCTTGAAGATTAGCTGCTCAAGAGATCACAGATGAATAAAATTATGGCTGGTATTGTGGCGGCAACCATGGCCAATGCTAGCACTTTTCATGGATGACATTAGATAACCATCGTTTCCATAAATCTTTTACTTTCCTTCACTTACCTCCGCTGCTCTGACTTCCTTGGCCATATCCTTAAGGAGCTTTGGAACAGTTATCCCACTTGGAATTGCATCCAATTTACAGTTGGGCTGCAAAACGAGACACAAATTAAGACAATCACTTCAATGATAATCATCACAGTTCCAGAGAGTTGATTCCAACCAGATACCGCAAAAGGGGAAATGAGAAAGGAAGTCTATGCATTAGCTCGTACACGACAAGAATTTGCGCTTCCTTATCCATTGTGTGTATCATAGTATTGTGGGTATCTAACAAATTAGCAGATATAACAAAGCAAATCTAAAATGTTTCTCACAAATACATATCAGCATGTAACTAATATATGCTTATAACAAAGATCAGATATGACGAAGGTATTTTAGTGTCAGATGTGCCTTCACTATACGAGGTTTGAGTGTACCATAGCGTGGCGGATTCAGTTTAATCCCAGGATTTATTCCCGTACCAATATCTACACTAATAGCACTTTTTGCTTTCTGCAAGGAAGGAGGAAGGTGTGGGCGCAGTTGCTACAAAAGAAGCTGCTGCTTCAGATATTGCTCAAGACTCGCAGAAGGCGACACATGCTGTCCTGGCGTAATCCACCGGCTGAAATGGCAAACAGTGAATGACCTGCATGTTAACAGTCCTACGCATAAACGTCCACATGAGCACACAGCCAGTGTAGAAAAGCATGTGGGGAGCACACCAACCCATTTCTTTCAGCATACCACACTAGCACATGACCCCATGCTGAAACTTGCGCCTCAAGCTGGCAGGACACATGGCGAAGGCTCGCCATGCTCCCATTCTATTACAGTCTCTGCGACAATGCAGCAAGTGCTTGGATCATAGCCGGGGGAAAGGAAAAAAGGTATCTGCCTTCCTGCAATCACGATAGCCCTGGCGCAGAAGGAAAGTATAAAGGTATAAACGAGCAAGTCTCCCAAAAAGATACTCTCTCGCTGGCTGCAACACTCTGGAAACTTTGGATTACTACCTGCCTATCCTGCGAACAAACTTGCCGCCTGATCACATGCAATGATGGGTAAGGCGATCCTTTTACTTCCACCATTTACGAAGTGGACTTCCCTCCACCTATCATGTAATATGTTTCCCTTTTAGCAATAAATATTGTTCGAATGCATGCTGCCATCTTGCCTCAATTGTCCGAACCTACCATAGTTGCAAACTGCTTGTACTGCAATTAGAGAATGCTTTACGAAGTGGACAAGTGTGGTCGTAACTGGGGCTTGCCTCCTGCTCTAGTGGCACGCAAGGTGTACCCGATAAGCAGAAGCATAGTCTAAAAAGAAATAAGCAAAGTAGGAGCAAGACTAGGTAACGTAGGCATCAACAGGCCGGACATCCAAGTGACGTCCACTGAGCCAGCAGAGCAGAATGATATATCTGGCTGCTGAACCACCAGGGTGGGGCACCCGCAGTTCAGCCGAGTTTGTGACCACAGCAAGCTACTACTCACCTCTTGAGTCCAGTTTTTAAGTGCAGTCATCAAGGCCTTCGCTCCGACAACCAGGAAGCTGGGGGGCTTGAACTCAGATGCTGTTGCACCTGAAACAATTTTCGACAATATAACATGCACTGGCAAAACTATCTAAGTTAAAGGTGCTGCCTGGCACAGGTTTTTGTGCCACACTGCGCATTTCAATAACGGAGGAGCAATTTTAATTTTGACCGATAAATAGAATGAAAAAGAAACGTTAAAGTTTTGCATGGTCATCCTATGACAAGTTGCTGTGTACACTTGGCTTCCTTGCAGAGTTGTGTGAATATGCAGGCTGTGGCTCCACAGAGATCCAGAACTGAATATCATATTTTTGTGCGTATAACCTGTGCCAAAAATTCAAAGCATTTAATAGTAAGGTCGGGGCCCAGAGTATATGCGAGTCGCTCCTTGAGATGTGGCTTCACGACAGTGCGGCGTACGCTGACGTGAAGTCGCACCTCAAGGCGAGGTTCTCTGAAGCTCCCTTTTCCTCTCTTTCATTGTCGCTCACTCTCCTCCATTTTACCGGGTCGACATACTGCGTTTAATAAGCGAAAAGTGCAACGGCGCTCGCAACCTAGGACTCAGATCACGATAAGCAGCACCCAATGGCCATCCTAGCCGAGCAGAATCTGAAGATAAAATTATATTCACAAAATTGCGATTCGAGCTTGCGGATAGTATCGCGTGATATACGTCAACCAAGCCCGCAGTCCTTCCTTGGTGCGTGTGAAGGATTGCGTGATAAGGCAGAAAGCCAAAACACCGTTGTAGTTTTCGTTCCGGCCACTTTTGCTCTGCCACTGTTGCCCATTCGAGCACTGCTTCATCCGCGCTGTGAAGTGATCTTACTGACATCACTTGTCACATGACTGAACTGTCCGCAATCATGTCCATCTTGTTATCCAGCTTTATCGGCGTTGCCAGAGGGAGGGGGCGACAGAGCCGTTGGCCGAAGATACGACGGGGACGAATCGTGCACGTCCACAAATGGAGACTGTGTTTGCAAAGATTAGAGCACTTTTGTGTGCAGTTATTTCCGTGGTATATATGCCGAGGTTATTTTCTTTATTGCATGGCTGCTTTAACTTGAGTGGCGGGTATACGCTGAAAGATACGGCATGTGGTGTTATCAAAATTGATTGTTCACTTCTCAGAACCCGTGCCCTGACTGAGGTCAGGCTTACTGCAATTTCGAATATTTATTCCTGCCGAAATGCCGGCTTTGTGGGACAGTTTCTAGTTCGGCACAATTGAATGTGGCCTCCACAACATTTCATTGAAATTTGAGGGAAACGTGAATATTTTGCCACAGGTACTCTTGCACAAAAATCTAGAAGCCTGCTCCATTGTGGAAAACTGAAGGAGGGGTGCAGGGGTGTCATGAAGCTACTTTCATGCATATTTGAAGGGGAGGAGGTCACAGGTGTCACAGAGGCTTGGGGAATGGGGAAGCACTCACAATATGTGTTCTGAGAAAGCCCGAGTTATAGCATTGCCCTTACATCTAGACTGTGCTTACGAGGCTCACTAATAGCATTATGAGAAAACAGTCCATACTCCATTTTTGCATAGTATAAGTGCAATTGTAGTCATATATGCATCATGGCATGACACTGGCATGAGCAACTTCGGCACAGTATCCTCACAGCGATGGAGCAGGCAATAAGCAAAATGCGTCTGCATCAACGAATTTATATATAGTTAGGCCATCAGTGGAACCTCTACAAGTTGTCATGTCGGTATCATCATTACCATGCAAGTTCTCTGGTTGTCATAAGGGCTACATTCTTTCTGCCCTTTCAGAAGGCCCCCTATACCACTCGAAGCACAAAAAATTTGCCCGATGCCATCATTTACAGGGCACTCGTTAGAAAGTGTTCCCCTACAAAAAATTGGCAAAATGACATTGTAATATAGCAACAATACACTACTCTGAAGCAAGTGAGCACGTGTATAATTGCTGTGAATCCCAATGTTTATCCAACGCAGCTGATTAGAGAGATTAGAGCCCACGTGAGCTGAGACCAGCGTGCGGCAACTCCCTTTTCCAGTTTTTCTGTAATGTAGTTACCCCCCTCTTCAAGTATGGTTGCCAACACGGTTCCCACAATTAACAGTCTATTCATCTCGTTTCAAACACTTCTCACATCAAATAAGTGACTAACCACACACGTGCAATCCAGAAATGGTAAAAACACAACCTCACAAGATGCAGATCAATGCAAGCAAAGGCAAAAGGAGACGCCACAAGAATCTGGTAGTCGCACTGCTTGCTTCATCAACGAGAACTGAAGGAGACACCATAAGGCAAACATGAGCTAGTCGAAGACGGCAGAAATTGTATCGGGCCTGGAAAAGTCGCAACTGCTCTGCTTCTGTTTGCTAATCTTTTATTTTTATGTTTACCGTTGATTACTACAAGCAACACCACAAATGAACACTTGGTCGATGTGCTAACCCACTACGCTGGCATGATGAACCAATCAGACTGGGCATTTCAGGAACAAGCAGATGAAGTCAACCATAACAGTAAAGGATAATGGCACTGATATCTAAGAGAATCTGTGCTCTTCCTTAAAAGTTTTGAGCACTCCTCAATATTAGCTGTGCTGCAAAATATAGCACATATCACACAGGCTATACAAAGTGTATCAGGTAACTCATGCCAAGCCTAAAAAAAATGGTGTGTATGCTACAAGAATGCAATCAACTTAGTACTGTTCACTGTCCTCTTGAGCAACTCAATGTATTTTTATTTTTTTACTATGAGCTTAGATCATTATTCATTCAACTTTTAAAGGGCTAGCTTAAAAGCAATACCTTCAATAGTATTGAAGGTATTGCTCGATATGTTCCAATAGTATTGGAACATATCGAGAGATATACAAATAATTTATTTCCGTGAAGACAGCTGCACTGCTGTGTAACGTCCCTGCAAGCAGTGACATTAGTGCCCTCAAATATGCTACCAACTAATGATGCATGAATGCAGAACAAATGCATTAATAGGCCACAAGTAAAGATGAGAGGCGATGACCACACTCGTGTTCTTCGATGCATTGCGATCTGCTGACAATACCTCCTCACCCTTTGCGCTTTCTGTCAGCAGCAAAAGTGTTGTTATTGCCATTCAGTATATCCCATGGCTCCATTTGCTTCGCAGCTTCAACAGTCAAGATATTTCAGCAAAAGCGTAAGCCAAGACCATTGTCTCCGATCCAACTCTATTGCTTAGGTCCATTCAAGCAATCTGTCTGCATGCAGAATCAATCCTTCTTTGGTAGCAAGTTTAGGGGTACTAATGTCACTGCGTGAAAGTGCTTAGTCACATGGTACTTATTCACATCTCACATACTTTCTCTGAGGCAGGAAAAATTAAAACCACAGCAGCTATCTACTGGGAAATGAATTCTTTATATATTTCTCAATAGGCTCTGCAAGTTCTTCATTGAACGTGTTGCATTTACAAGAACATTTAAAATATAAATAGTCAATTATTGGTGATTAGTGACCTAGGCTCACGGTAAAAGATAATTTGAGTTGTTCCAGAGGACAGTGAAGAATACTAAGTTCTTTGCATTCTCAAAGCACACAGTACAATTCCAAGTGTACTAGGCACTGCACCTCCCGATTCAACCGATGTGAAGGAAAACGATACTTTCGTTTTCTGGGCAGTTCACTTTTTTTTCCTGCCAGACGGTAATTTTTCAACACGCTCTGAAGTTTCGCAATTGTCAAAGTAGAAAGCAAAAATGGTCGCCTCTGGGAGCGGCGTGCGTGCTTCGAATGATCGCAGATCTCGTAATTCCGCTGTGCCTGCGGCTGCTTTTATTGATGTATTGAGCAGCAGTGAGTCTGAGGGTGCTGCCTTTTCATCGGACTTTGACTCTGAGAGTGACAATGACGCAAACCAGCCCAGAACATCGGCGGCTGCAGCCCGGCACACCCAACTGTAGTCAGTTAAACTTTTGTAGTGGATTACCTGTGTAATTAAATTTTAATTTTTTTCGGAGATAGTGCCTATTAGAGGGCAATATATTTTGTATATCACATAAGCGTGTATTTACAAACTACGATCAATTTTATCTCCCAATCTTGATTCTAACAATTATTATCTTTTTTTATTACATATATCTCGTTAATAAAAATTTTAAGTGTGAAAAGTGCATTCATTCTGCTCTTTGTTTACGTATTACATAATATATTGAGTGCAGTAGTTCCTTCAGGAAAAAAAATCTGGCGTAATCTACAAGAAAAAACCCTTTTTCTCATGGTAAGGAAAGAATTAATATCTACATCTTCCTGTCATTCTTTCTCTTTTTTCGACATTACAATCTAGATCATTTTCTGCATCACATTCCTATAAGCACAGAATGATTGAAATGAGAGCAGCGAAAAGCAAATGCAAAGACGAAAGGGTTGCTCACTTCTCAGCTGTTCGATGACGTACGATGCGGCGAACCAGTGGGTCGTCTCGAACGAAGGGAACTTGTACTTATTCGGGGCGTCGATTCTCTTCTCTAGGTCGTACACTCTGGTAAATACAGAGAAGAAAAGCGACAGATAGGAAGACCATTGTGACTTTGGCAATCACAAAAAGGACTTTTTTTTTTCAGAGCAAATTGAAGAAACTTACAGAATATGTATGCAATCTGTAAAGTATATGTGTGGTGGTCCGTTTCAGTAACCAATTTCATTGCGACGGTTCAGACTGCTGAGAACACGTTCCCAGATACACAAAAATATAGATTAGCACACTCTCCACTTTAAAACACGCGTTCGTTCATGTCCTTTCGACAAGGCTGCTCAAACCTCTCAATATAATCAAACAATGAGCCCAAATTATAACGCTATCTGATAAGCTGAATCCCCTGATAAGCTGAACAGTTTGTGGACCTTTTGTCAGCTCCCTGCAGATAAAAAGAGCACACTTCTGCTAAGCTTAGCTTCTCATAAAGGGAACAGATTTTCAAAGTCCCTGTATGGCCTGCCTCGAAGGGAGTCTACATTACAGATAAGGGTGTCTGGTCAGGAATACAGTCAGCGTCAAAATTCTATGGACCATGGGATCTGATAAATAATTCAATTTCCTGGCTGTCCATGTGACTGGCACAGTCACAGACACAGTCCTGAGGTGTTGATGCCAACTGTATTTACACTAGCCAATGTAGTTTCACAATAAAAGAACGAGGAACCAAGACACAGAAAGCACCAAACAAGCAAACAAGAACAGGGCCTTTACACAGATGAAATGTAACACGTGCAACAAGCGAGTACTCTCCACATTTGCCCTCTCCCCACAACCAGTGATTATGTTATGCTGCCTTTTTTCTATGTTGAATTTCTTGGTTGTCACACTAGCCTTTCCCCCAAGTTTTTTTGCTTTTACTCTTGGCAACCTTTTATGCAAAATGCGTGTTGCTTGTATTTTAAAATTGTGAACCTGGCGGCAGTAGGCACCTTTCTGTACAATGTGAAGCATGGCCTGCAGGAGGTCTATGAGCATGAACAGAAACGGCAGTACTAGCGGCGATGTACTGAGACACTGTTTTCATTTTAATTGTATGATATAAGCGCCTGTTTGCGCTATTTTATAAAAGAGGGAGGGGGAAGGCAAGATGTCTTCATGACAATTATGTGTTTGCCAATGCTTCTAACAGAGTTGGACCTTTGATACCCGTGCCACATAGGCGCAGAAAATTACATTAACTTGCTAATGCCTGAAATTTTAATGCCATGTGCGTGATGCCACACAGACAAACCTAATGCCATTTGCGTTAATGTCATTTGTTATTTAATACGTTCACCAGAACCCGTTTGACTGAGAAATGCGTGCCGTCGACTTCATAGCTTCCGCACTGCAGTATAATTGAAGTACTTGAAACAGTCTCTACCATGTAAAAAATAATTTATACATAACTTTCAACTACAACACTCCTGCAAGAAGTTGCACTTGGTGAACTTCCTCAGGTAAGCACTGCAACGGCTTCAACAAACCAAACACCATTTTTATTTTGGGCTTCGGATTTGACTTGGAATAGCAGCTGAAGCTGCTATGCTCAGTAGGAACGTTGTAAAAGACAGCAACAAATTAAAGCTCACGGAACTATAGTATGCTTGCATTTGCAATTAGCTGTCCATGAAGGTGGAAAGTAAACTGGTAAATGTGTACTTATATTTTATTGAGTACCTTAACATTGCTCACTTCAGAAGATGCTGTTATCGACATCACCACATGCAATTTCATTAAATTTACCATGTGGCAGCTCCGCCAAAAAAAAATATCATTACACAAATGAATGTCAGGCACGAACGAATGTCATCTTCGGTACCTGTGCGGCACGGCTATAATTTATTAGTAATGGGAATAAATGTTATCTGTTCCTTGGCTGAACATGCTATCACAACATATCGCCATCAGCACCTCTGTTCTCATCCACATCCCTACAGCATCACAATAATACTGCATTTAATCACATAATGAACATAATTTTTTTTCCAAAGTTGATGTCAATTTGGGAGGAGGGTTCATTACACCGGCAAAAAAAGAAAAGAGAGAAAAAGTAGACATACTTTTTTCTAGGAGTCGAAATTTCCTACCACTATGTAGATTAAAAAGATTATCACAATCACAACCTTACCTTTATTGTAAATAGTACACCGTACGCAACGAGAATAAAATATTTCCAAAATTCATCGACCGTTAAGTTAACAGCATACAAAGCTCTTGTCAGACCAAAATTAGAATATGCGGATTTGATCTGGAGCCCTCATCAAAAATATTTAATCAAGAAAATAGAAAGAGTGCAAAATTTAGCTCTGCAGTTTATATACTCCACATACTCGCGTTTTTCTAGCGTGCCCGTTCTTCGCGACAGGGCGAAATTGAAAAAACTAGCTCATCGCAGAATTGTATCTCGCATAAAATTTTTATATCAGCTGTACCATGGTCACTACAAAATAGTGCGTGAATGTTATTTACCTGAGCCCCCCATGCGCTCTGCTCGTACAAACCACAACAAAACAAATAAGCAACCATTTAGTAACCTTAACATCCATCAATATTCTCTTTTTCCCCATGCAATTTCACTATGGAATAAATTACCCGAAGAAGTAGTTAACGCTAATACAACAGAAACGTTCGTTCAGCTTTCAAATAACCTTTTCTTTGACCTCTAAATTGCCGCAATGAAAGCAGTTTCTTTTGCGTTAGGCTTTTTTATTGTTATTATGTTTACGTATTGCACTGTTGTATGTTCATGTTTATTTCTGTTACGTACAGTGTTACAATGATGTATGTACATGTTTTGTTGTGTTCTTAATTGCTAATTGGCAGTTGTAATTTACGTTGTTGTATGTACCCACTCCTACTTGGGCCCGAATAGGGCCTGCACTATTTGTAAATAAAAAAAAAAACGTTTCATCAAATTGAGTTCATTTTCATTTACAAAGTGCTGCTGGTCACATGTTGGTTTCACTAGTGCGGGTCGTCGTCGGCCCACAGTTTCGGTGCCGTCCAGGCAGCACGCGATGCCCGTTTTCTTAAAACTGCATTTTCTGAAGCTTGCCTCGCTTCGGTCCTCAAAATGCACAACAATCCTTCTTCGTCGCTTTAAGCCCGCCCTCTTGTTTTCCCCTGCAGCCCACATGCACTAAGTCAACGCTGAAATGCCTTCCAGCAGCGCGGTTGCCATGCTCCGAGGCATGCTCTACGACCTTCAGTTGGAAACCGACTGTGCAACTGGAGTAATGGCCCGTCACACAATGCACAGCACCTTGGAAATAAAGAAAAAGGTCCAGCACAGCACTCAGTCAGCAACGAAAAAGTTGTGGCAAAATGGCGAATGGCTGGTCAAGTGCACTGTCTTGATCTGATCTGCCACCACCATGCTTGCATGGCGCTATAAGCAAGAATGTTAAGTTATGATAATGCAGGGTGCATCATCATCATCATCGTCGTCATCATCGTCATCATCATCAACAAAAGCGCTGGGTCGACATGTTGCATTCCCGCATCGTTTGCGTTTGTGTTGCCAGTGTTTATCATTGGTAGTTTTAAAGAGTTTACTGCATCACAGCGTGACCTAATGATTTGGGATAGTTCACAGTGATGGCCAATCGTGCAGTCAAAGCGAACATACTGAACATTGGCCTTCAAGAACAGGTGTGCGTCTTTTTTATGCGGAAAAAAAAATGACAATTACTAAGCACAAATGTGTGGGGGGTGGGTTCATTATGTGAGTGGCTTGATTACACAAGTAAATGTAACACGTAAGTACCGTAACAGGTATTTTTAACAAGTAACATGTATTCTTTATTGGCCCCCATAGTCATACTGGAAATGATGGGCAGATTCTCCCAACCGCATTGCACAAACATTCTCGTTCAGTTCAGTAGCAACTTTACTGCCTGTGGTTAATAAATTATTGGAGGCATTAATTTCAGAGGCCTTGGATTCCAAATTGTGTGTTTTAACTACAGTGCACACCGGGACGAGGACAGGAAATGACGAAGACAAGCGCTAACTGCAAACTTTGGTACCCACATTGATGGCGATATGTCTTTACCCGACTTGGTTAGAAAAGCTCTAGCATTGGGACTGAAGTTCGCAGTCAGCATTTCATCATTTTCTACCTCCGTGCCCGTGTGCGCTGTAATTCACAGTAACATGGAACACCTATTGCATGCTGTCAAACCTTGTTGGATTCTACATTTTCTTTTTCCTTCAGTGATCTGGAGTTGGAAGGAATCAAATTCCAATTTCACAGAGTACTTAAAGTGGTGCAAGAAAACTACCCTGCAGCCTTCATTTTTTTTTCCTGATATATCATACTTAATGACATAGTACTAGAGCTACACTTCTGCACATACAGTCGAACCCGGATATATCGAACCCGCACATTTCGGATTATTGGCTATATCGAACACGCAGATTACCCCCTTGAAAATACTATGTAAAAGTAGAGTATATCGAATTCCATTTTCGTCGGACAATCGATATATGGAACGCCGCGCAGCACCGCGCCCCTGGAAGGTGCGCTTTTCCCAAAGACATTTGTGTCCGGTCCTCAGGGGAAAACGTTTCTGCAGTCTGTCAGCAGGCTCCTCCTCTGCACATGCGCGGCCGTCGCCTAGCGACGGAGACGCAGAGCCATTCTCCCTTTCTTGCGCCCCACCGGCGCGAGCTCTCTCGCTCCTCCTGTACCACCTCCTCCTGTAGCAAAGTGCATGTGTCGGTACTGCTTGCAGCCAACATGGACGGCTTGTGCAAGCTACGGCCATTCGTGATCGGGAAGAGCAAGTCACCGCACTGCTTCAAGAACTGTAAACAGCTTTTCGTCCGCAACGGCTGTAATAGGAAGGCTTGGATGACGCGTCAACTTTTTGTTCAATGGCTGCAGGCTTGGGACGCTGAGTTGGGCAAGTCGGGCCGCCGAGTTTGCCTTCTGGTAGACAGCTGTTCGGCCCATCAAACGACTTGCAAGCTGCAGCACATCGAACTGAAGTTTCTCCCGCCAAACACCACAGCGAGACTGCAGCCCCTCGACCAGGGTATCATAAAGGCATTCAAGGTAGGCTATCGGAAGCGACTTATTCAACGGTTCCTGATAAACCTCCGCATGGGAACTGATCTCAAGATTGACCTGCTTGGCGCGATCCAGATGATTACCGGCACTTGGGTCGACATGAAGCAGGCCACAGTAGCCAACTGTTTCGGCAAGGCAGGCCTTGATGTGGCCGGAGATGAATGTCCGGAAGCTTTAGATGACGATGAGTGCTTGGAGGACGCGTTTCGCGACTTGTCCAATTTTCCCGGCGCCGTCCCGTCCTAAGTTACTGTTGATGACTTCATTAACGCTGACAGCGAAGTTCAAGCGGTAGCCAACCTTGTTGATGAGAACATTGTGGCCGGAATAGCTGGCGTTCAAGACGGCGATTCCAGCGACGACGAGGGCAACTGTGTTTTCAAAGAAATGTGTCCGTGCACAGCCACTGAACTGACGTCAGCGTTCAGCCTGATTCGGCGCTGTTGCGGCGAAATGGAAGGCACTGGGCTCTCGCACCTGGACAGTCTCGAGAAGATTGAGACTAGTGTTTTAAACTTCATTTCCCAGAGGAAAAAGCAGCCCAAAATTAGGGATTTTTTTTTCTGTTAAATAAAACGCTTTCATATTGTGTGCACATGCTATGTGATTCGCGGCTGTTCCAATCGGTAAGCCACAATTTTTTATGATCGCGAGTGCTTTTTTGGCCTATATCTGTATATCGAATTTTCGCTATATCAAACAATTTTCCGATCCCCGTCGAATTCGATATATCCGGGTTCGACTGTATACTATTGCGCTCAGTATGAGCTGCAATGTGCAACCGCTTTGCCATGCTCTTTTGCATTGCAGCTCATAATGAGTGCAATATTACCATGCTTTACGCATTTAACCTGTCACACACGCATGCACGCACGCGCGCCCACACACACGCACATACATTTGAGCACAAAGTGAAGGTGCTGGTTTTTAGTGAATTTAGCCTTTAGTTGTCGCACCACAGCAACATGGAAAGCATAGTCATAGAGAATGCATATGCTAAGGGATCAACAACCTCTGGTACAGGACACCAACACAATTTAGAAATAGAATGAGAAAGAAAGCTGACAAAATGACAAAGAAAGAAAATAAAAAGAAAGAGAGAAGAAAATGGCGGGTACGCACTGTAGCTGGAGGCCAATGTTGAAGCTGTGCAGGAAGTTTCCACCGAAGACCATGGAATCCACTGAGGTGTACACTGAGTGTATCCATCCAGTTGGGATGAAGAGAGTCTGCCCAGCAGTGAGGGTGAGCCGATAGCAGGCATCTGCCTGGTCCCCAAAGAAGGTCTCACTCTGGTTGGCTGAGGCCATCCAGTGCTCGTAGAGACTTAGGTTCGTCTGGGTGGGCCGTATCAAGTAGAATATCTTCTCCCCCTGCACACAAAACTGGCTTGTTTTTTTCCCTGTTTTACCCCAAAGCACATGTGCAACTAGGCTTGTGTTGCACTTCAAAGGATTTCTTTGACACCAACTTGGGGTACCATCAAATCCACTTTACACAATACCAGTTTTAACGATATATCGAACTAACAAAGAGAAGCCAATGCGCGGTCAACTTTTCTGTGACAACATAAACTGCTTACTACAATGCTCCCATGCCGCATTTTCCATTATAACAATTGGATCTGGCTACTGGATGTGAGCACCGTAAGAAAAAAAAATTCAATATCCTCAAACATGAGCCGCTTCACCAGAGCCAGCACTATACCATGCAGCCCTCACCCACCTACCTTCCACCCCCTCGCCGACCTTGGAGGGGCGAAAGCAAGACTGGAGAGGGGTGACACGGCATGCCGTGCGGGGTGTGTGGAACAAAGGCAGCACTTCGCATTTTTCTTTTTTTTTTCTAAGGATCTTGCGCTTTCTTTCGACAGACACACTCAGTAGCCAAATTTAATTGCTATGACCAAAACGTGGCATGGGAGCCTTTTAGTAAGCGGCTTATTTTACCAAAAAAAAAAAAAACGCAAAAGTTCACAGTACTGCGTTTTGTTACATCCGAGTATTGTTAAAAACAGGAATGGTATAAGTGGGCCCAACTGTACTCCTTTCTGTCCAATTAAAATCTTTGGATATCTGCCCCCTTTGCCGTTTTCATGCAACCCAGCTAACCAATTATCTATTATAACAATGGGATATTCTTGGCACCTGAATAGTGTTGTAAGTGGGATCGACTGTACGTGCCACTGTTCAATAACGAAAAAAATCATTTAAATTTCTATGCTTATAGGCAGAATCAAACTCTCATAATAAATATTCAAGCAATCCTGTCTGAGCATATATATTTACACACGTGCCAAGCAAGGACTTTGCTGCGGCGGCGCTAGATTACGCACCATGTTTCGAGGAAAGCGCGAGAGAGCATCCCAGCTGCATACATACCTCACACATGTTGTGTTTCGGCAGTTGCAATATGGTGTGTCGATACATTGCTTCAATGCTATGGGGTCAGCCATAATTTTTACCTTATTACATAGTCGAATACCCCTGCGCTAATCATTATGTACCTAAACACAACCCGAAAAGAAATGAGAAGTGCTTGCAAAAGAGAAACATGCTAGAAGTTTATCAGTAACAATGACAGCAACGGCTGATTTCTAGAAATGCGTAGAGCTTCATAGAGAGCTTACAAGGGAAATTTCAAAAACTCCACTCAGTTTTACGCTTAAGAGTCAAACGACTTTAAAGGTTTTATATAATATTTTTAAGCGAGAGTTCAGTGGAACACATGGAACATTAATGCACTTCTCAACAAGTTTGGGGATGAATACCTCAAAGGTCCCACTCTAAGGTTTATTTCTAATTGGAAATGCCTTGAGCGTACACCAAAGAAGGGGTATAGCACTAGCTATGGGCAGATCTATCCTAACAAAGGTATGCCGGCAATTGCAAACTAAATTCAATTCTATAGCTGCAACACTGCTGCAAATTTATTAACATAAATATAATTAGTAAATACTAGAAAACTAAGTAGTTCCCCCAATTATTACCGCACGCTTACAATAGTCCACTGGCACAAATAGTGTGTCGTCAAAATAACAACCTCCTTATCTCTATGTGCTGCTTTTGGGAATTAATGGAAGTCTCCCCAAAATCACCTAACATCTTGCGCACGCAATAAAGAATATTTAACTTGCTAATTAATGCATGCAACACAACCCAAGTCAGCCACTACCAACAGTGTAATCAACTTCAGAAGCACCCTAAACAAGTGCACCATAGGACAAAAGTGTCTTCCGGTAATCTCCAGTAACCTTGTGCTGTTTAAGCCATCTCAATCTCATAATCTCATAACTGCAAACTCCTTAATCTCACTGCAGCACTTAATATTCTGTCACTGTCAACTGTGTTTCTACTCCCTTGGCACCCTACTATCTGTTATCCCTTGGCACTCTTGTTATCGGTTCTGAAGTGCAATAATATTAATACAACATTAGCATCAACTCACTCGGAGAACGTGGTACCACACCGAGGAGCCGCCAAAGTCGATATGGAAGTCAGTGAAGCTGTTCTCGGTGCTCATGAGACAGTACTTCATGACAGCAGGACGCTGGTACACGCCAATGTTGGGTACATGCGATGGCCAGCAGTTCTCCACCCAACTGATGCGCTGAACCAGCGATGGCGGCTTCACAAAGTCGGACAGCCTGCAAGCAGTAGATGCCAGTTATGCCAGTTACAAATTCTCAATCTCAACGCAGTCTTGGTAACCAGAATGTGCATTACGAGAACCACACTTACCCACACTTTCTTCACTCAAAGTTATCCCACTATTTATCTGAAGTGTGCTTTTCACTATCATAATGCATGATGGCACAAACAATCATGTTTAATGTCCATCATTCCCTACTGCAGATAACCACAAAAGTTTCATGAGAAGTATACCACTGATGACTGCAAACTCATATAAGTGCCAGATTTTAAGGAGTGGTCACTGACCTGGTGTCCGAGAACTCGAGGCTGATGACGTTGAAGACCTTGGAGCGATCGTAACTGTTGAAGTAGTCGACCCATTCTGACATGGTCATTTTAAGATCCTCCTGCTTCCGGACATCGATGACGTCCAACATGAAATCCGGCCCTGTAGCAGCATGCAGGCCAAGCATGTTGACATTGCCCAGTAACAACGCCATGCCACTATCAGAACTTTCATAAAACAAGAGCACAACAGCCTGTAAATTAATCACCTAACCACGTGTAATAAACGAGATGAAACGGGGTTAACCGAAGGGCCAGATTTTTATTGGTCATATAAGAAGCCAACCAACACTGACACCATGAACGACATAGAGAAAATTACTTGTGCTTAATAAATGAAATAAAGAAACAATAAATTTATGGAAATAAAAGTGGATGAAAAGCAATTTGCCGCAGGTGGGGAACGATCCCACAACCTTCGCATTTTGCGTGCAATGCAAAGGTTGTGGGATCGTTCCCTTTTTTCATCCACTCTCATTTCCATAAATTTATTGTTTCTCTATTTCATTTATTAAGCACAAGTAATTTCCCCTACGTCGTCCTTGGTGTCGGTGTTTGTTGGCTTCTAAGCACGTGTAGTAAGAATTCTGCTACTTGTATTTGCGTCAGAGGTCACGAGGCTCTGGTAAGAAACACGGCCGCAGGCATAAACGGATTACAGTTTTTGCCTAACGTCCACAGCACTGGTGGCAAAAGCTGTTGTGTTATTGTTATAGGCTGTATAACATGCAGCAAAACAGTCACAAATACACTGTCTGGTTATGTGCTGGTTGTCCTGTGTTGTGCTATGAGCGCAATGCAACTGCTGTCCCATGAACCACTGCTGCTTTTATAACTTGCATTAATGTTGACATCCATGTGGCACAGTCGATTAGAATCAATTTTCAGAAGAAAAAGTGCCAGGCATAAAACCAGTCAAGGTGCAAGCTGTCAGTTTCTTAATGTCAGATACTCCAGGCAAATATCCCCCATCAGCGCAGTGACGTTCTGTATAAGATCAAGTGCGATGACATCACAGCCACGCAACGCATTCTGGAGGTGCGAGTGAAATCTTGCAAGAGTGAGCCGAGAAGTCTGGTGGCTTGATGCAGCGGTGTTTTCTCACGCTCGCAAGGGAGGACGCACACTGCTTTCTCATGCGCACAAGGAGAGGAGGGGGAAGCGGGAGGTTAGTGCGCATCTCCTCTTCTATTCGAGCTGCGGTGGCTGAGAGCGTCCTATCTTGGAGGCAATGTGAACTGGGTTTGAAGGCTAGCCGACCAGATGTAGCTGATGGCTTCGTGTCAGCAGTGTCCTTACGTGCCCTGTTCATGCTCAAGCAAGAGACAGCACGAAGGGGAACTCACTTGCCGATGCTGCTGCTTTTTATCACGCCAGCATTCTGACAATGAGTGTCCACAGTCATAGAGTGGGATGTGTTTGTGTTTGCCTGTGTGCACGTGGCAATGTGCTTGTTAATTCAGTTAGTAAGTGAATGTTCACAGCAGTTTATGTAGCTGAGAAGGCAACTAACCTTACTTCGTATAGCTGTCTAATAATTTGCTATCGCAATCAATGCTTCGCCTGTAGGGTGAAACCACAACTTTTTTTTTTGTGATCACGAGGCCATGATGATGTCGATTACCAGGAGATGAGTTACTACGATTGCTACCTAGAGTGACGACAACAAGGCAACAGCACCAGCACAGTCAGGAGGACAGTCCCTATGCTGTTTAGAAAAAAAGAGATTTTAAGTAATGAGAAGGTTACTAACCAATGAAATCCATGACATCACTGACAGTGAGGTCCTCTGGTGGCATAACAAGTCCAAGGCCATCCTTCTTAGTGACCAAGACTGGGTTAGTGAACCCGCTGTGAAGCAGGTACTGCAGGTTGAACTGGTCCCCATTCAGCCGAGTCACTATGCTCTCCGCACTGAAAAGGTTGCAACAGGGAACTGAATTACTTCCAAAACCAATGAGAGGAATCGTTAACCCTTTTTTTACCTACCTAATCAATGGCAGCAATCATTACCAGGAGTATGTGCTGTTGTGAGCAAAAGTAACAGGACACCCCCCCACAGTTTTAAAACCGCAACTGGGCATCACTCGACAAAACAGTTACTAGTTTAATGTGCCCTTGTATAGCTGAACAACATCCTCCGTTAGAAATAACATCTTTGCTAGCTGATGCAAAAGAGCAAGCTGAAACTGAGTATATGTGGTGGTGGCGGTGGGGAGGGTACACTATCTTTGCCTGCAAGGGCACAATGTTTATCATGTATGCTAGGTGTACAAGTGTACAACATTCGCTGCCATTGCAATGCAAGTTCTATCCCATCCAAAAAACAGCTACCGCAACTTGACACAGCTGCTTTGCTGTGGCAAATAGGCATCAGGATTTAACTTTGCCCTTTGACATACCATTATTTCACAACAAATGGCTGTCAAGGGCTGACTAATCAGTTTTGGAGGCGTCCATGCATGTGTAATATTACTGCTTTCAGGTGTATACCTGGTGTACAGCTTGTGAAAGAACAGTGGATTGTAGGAACCTATATTACAGGTGTATACCACCAGGAATATTTATTGGTCTTTTCTTGTTTTTTAACTTCAAGCTGGTCATAAGTAGCTAAGAAAAATATTCTCACAAGGTCACAAAGGCATAGTAGTAATGGTAGTTCTATATTATAAAACATTGGAGCATTGTCCCTCTGGCACCCCCCAATATGACAGCATAGAATTCAGTAGGTATTGCTCACGATTCCATGAGAATGAGCACAATTAAGGGCAATGAGAGCTGTTCTGCAATGATGACTTTTTGAGCACTGAAACCCGCATACTCGTATTTTTTTTCGTTAGGTTTAGCCACATCATTCTCACGGATTCAAATGCGCACCAAAGTAACAACACATTCATTAAAGGTCCTAACAGAAAGGTCCCAACAGAAAGTGCTAAGCATAAAATACTTCAGTGCTAAAACAAGAGAAACGTACCTTTCAAAATGCCTCGACTTGAGTTCCTTTATGAAAACGTAGGTGCCCGTCTGTACAGGCTGAAAACATGGGATAGGCAAGTTGTAACACAATGTAACATACATCACACACATATGTCAGCGAAACGTGGAGGCCTTACCTTATCACTTGCATCAGGATCTGAGTAGTCGTGCCGATGCCAGTTAGTCCTCTGTTTCCCTGAAATATCATGATGCCGTGGCAGCGTCAGTAGAAGTGTCACTCAAACTACATAAAATAGTGAAGCAATTAACTCTTGAAAACCTAATCTAAGCAGAAGAGAAAATAGACAGCTGACCTATTTCATGAGCATTTGCTGTGTAACAGAGCAAGGCAGATTGAGACAGAACAGGTGTATATATGAGAACAAACTGTTTTTTTTTTCCTTTGTGCATTATTACAATTCACGAAAAAAAATATATGCACTGTCCACCTTTACTCTATGAAGTAAAAATGAAAAGTGCATATGCAATGCTCACAACACTAAACAAGAAAGGTTTGTCATCATTACAGATAACTGCAGTCATTAAGTATGTTACACCACTAAAATGTTTCCGGATAAAATTAAGTTTTATTTACAGTTGTTAAGAAAAGGGGAGGGAGAAAAGATGGATGGATGTATCCTTATGTCGAAACCATGTCGATACCGTCCGATGAAGTTAATATTTGAACACGTCAATACAATATTACACTAACACATGGCACCACAAACGCTTCTTTTTAAAGCTCGGGTTAAAGTGGGCAAACGTTAACGCGTCATTCAGAGAGAGGGTGCTTTAAGAGAAGTTCACACCGATGTAAGCGACGCATCGTTTACGTGATACACAATTAGCTTCACTTTGCAAAACGTTCTCCTTGCTAAGTGAAAAGAATAAGCCGCGGTCAGAGAGCGTGCTGCACTCACAGATTGACGGTCCGAAGGTCAACTGGCACTGAGGACAGTGGTACTTGATGATGTCGCAGGCATCGTGTTCCTTGACATCTACGCAACTGAAACCACAAAAAAAGAAGCGACACGGCAAACGGTCGTTTAAAAAGTGTCCATTCGCGAACCGCCTGCAAGCGACCAGCGAGCGCCCCAGTTTGACAGCTTTCACAAGTGTGCTCTTGGGCACGCTCTGGAGAGCGTGGTCGATACGTCAGGTGCAGCCGGGCCAGAGACGTTTCCGTCTCCCCCGTGTAAACAGCAGCGCTCAAAAGAAGTGCGCGACTTTCAACGCAGGCAGCACGTCCGCTCTGGCTCAAACACAAGCTTTATAGAGACAGGCGTAAGTGAGATCAACGGCGCGTGCAGCGTTACTCGCTGAGAAAAAGAAAGCGCAAGAAGAAACGTTGCACTCGGAAGACGGGGGGGCAACCAGCTGACGGGCAGTCAGCATGCGATACGCGACGGCGAAACATAAACGAAAACGACCACGATCCACGCTGGAGCAGCGTGCACAACTTTCCACATTGTTACGACGGCTTCGCCGAGAGCGGGCAACTTCGCGGGCAAGCTGTTAGCAACAGATCAGCGAGTGTCATCCAAGCACGATAGGAAACCAACGCGTCCGCTGCACGCTCTTTGCACAATCGTGCCGGTGGGCAAATTACGGACGCAAACGCGCAAGAAACGCGTGCATTGCGATCGGGCCGATGATACTTACTTTCCGTGAAACCAGTCTTTACAAACATCGCACTGTATCATAAATAGATTTGGGTCGTACGGTTGGCCACACACACAATACACATCTACGGACGCCATCTTAGGTCCAACGGCAACCCAAAACAACGCACATGGTTGGAAACCTCCATTTGCATAACATTGCGCGAAACCAGATCACGCATACATTAATGACGAAATAAACAAACACAACAGGCGAAGGACTATTTTGCGCCGTTTTATTGGTCTCGCGCGTGGCGCCTTAACTCGCTTTTATCAGCTCGTGTTGTAAACTTGACGCTGCTGCTGCGGCGTCATTTACTATGTTCAGAAACCGCCATCAGAATGCGCCACGTATGCAGCCGTGCTGAAACTGGCGCTAAACTTAAACAGCTCAGAAAGTAGCAACGGTGGTCATGATGGTGCCATAGAGAAGAGTGGTACACTAAATCTTTAAAGCGCTAAGGAGTTTGGCCTTCTGTAATCTAATGACGAAACCACAAAGCCGCACTTGTTAGAACGTCGCCCATTCATTCTAAGATGAGTCTATGCCATGTAATGACCAGCGTTTAGGTGGCTACTGATTATGCAACCCCAATGTCTGCAGGTCTTGCTTGGTTTAAGGGGACGTTATAGCGAAGATCCAAACAAGGATACACGAGAAAAAAAACAATAAAAATGGATAATACCTTCAGGTTGCGTTCATCGATGGCATTTGAAACTTCTTCCTCTAGATGGAATCGAAGCGTTTCAAGCACTCTGATGACGATGGTGATCCGCGAGAAATCGTTTAGAAAACGGCTCCGCGTTTCTGGCAGATGCCCAGCTAGAAGAAGAGAAAAAAGAAAGGCGCTTGCCAAAAACAATTGAATCATTAGCTGCGAGGCAAATATGGACTCAGAGGTAAGTTCGCGTCCTCGAAACGGCATACCGGTTCTTCCTCATACGATGCGCGGGCTGCCAGACGAGGCGATTCCCGTCTCTCGAAGGAGGGAAAAGAAGTTAAAAAAGAAAACATTATTATGTAAGATATACTGTTTACGCCGTTTCTATAACTCTATCGCAAATGCGGCGAGCTTCCCTGTCTGCTTTTATCCGAGTCGCCACCAGATTTGGCGAGGAGTTTTCTGCACTTGTACGGACAGACCTTTCCCGGCACCGGAGGCACGTATACGTGCCTTCTGGACTATCGCAGCCGCATTGGCCGCACTGAAAATGTTGACTGGCACCGTCATGTTGGCCGCCTGGCTACCAACATGACGGTGCCAATCAACATTCTTGTCTCGTCAATACCCGGCGCTATGCGTCGCTTAGCATCTACGCTCGAAGAAGCGGCGTCCACACAGCCCTCTCCTCCCTCCCATTCCCCCCTCAGCCAGCAACAGCACTCTCGGAGCACTAACGAAATGCAATCTCGCAGGCAGTAAATACTCCTGCAGTACTGCGAGCTCTGCGGGCTTTTGAAAGAACCGACAACGTCAAGGCCACCATTTTTAGGACTCTTGCGTAGGGCTGCCTTCTGCACTTCACGTGCAATCCTTTACATTACGAAGTTATATAGTAAAGTCTTTGTAAACACAACTCATGATGCAGCTCTGGCTTTGCCCAAAAACTGTGATAGCACTGACGGTGACAGTCAGTGCATTATTACGCACAAGTCGCACGATGTTCAGGGTAGCATCGTTTGCAGAAAGCATTCGCAGCTGCGCGCTAGGCAAGCTGCTTTAAAGACCTCCCCCCCCCCCCCCCCCGAGTTTTGCTGATACCTCCTTACCATTCGTCGTCGATGTCATCGTTGATGTTGATGTATAGAGCTTTATGCGGTAATGGCGCGTACCCACTCTGGGGGATTAGCCAGAAGTTGGGTAGCCCAAAATAATAAATTTGAATTTATAGAATGACAAATCAGTAAACTAATATAGTTCATATCGGTGCCACACGGTCGCTTTCAATCGCGATCGAGCCCGATCCGGATCGAAATTCTCGACCGCGATTGGCTCCATCCCGCAGTTCGCGCAAAAACGGAGCCAATCACGACCGATAAAGTCAATACCGATCGGGTACGATTGCGATCGAAAGTGCGCCGTATGACACTGGTATTAGAAGGTTAGAATTAAGGAGATAGAACTTGGAGAATGCGTATTTATTGAAAATGGAGGAATAAATCAGAACATAAGTAAACATAACATAAATCAAGCTAAATCTGGCTAAAAAAAAATATTAAGTTCAGAATTTAGCCTGCTGCACATCGCCATGGCTATAGTGTACTAGATAGCCATGGCATCCGTGAACCACGAACCCATATATAATACATAGATGGACACAATAAGATACACGAAGTGTTAGTCTCACTGCCAACCACGATGCCAAATGATACCACGACACAATATATATATTTGTAATCGTAGATACCTCCAGTTGAGATTCCGATGCAATCCTTATCCTTATAGCATTATCCGAATTATTCAGTTGAACAGTGGCTCGTGTACGTAAACTACACTCGTACCATTCTAGTCAAGGTGATGAAGATCTTCTGGATGTTCGAAGCAATAGATTTATACAAAGTAAATGAAATAAATTGACTAGGGGTGTAAACAATGGGTGGGCTAACATTTAGAAACGCGTACACGGTTATTATTCTTGGCTATCTTCGTGAAGAACAAAAGCCTACAGAGCGTCAAGAAACGTGCGGTCCAGTAGTATGCCTCGAAATGCGGGAGAGAAAAAAAAAGAAGATAGAGAAAGAAAGAAAAAAACGTCAAGCATTGAAAGACGTTGCTAACAATAGACCCGAGACTCATTTTGCAGTTTGGTACGTGTTCCATTTTTTTTCCCCGTCCCTTTAAGCAAATCCACACAACTGCGACTTTCACATATCCGGATGAGTGACTGGGCAATATGAAAGCAACTCGTCAGAAGACATGCAGCGGGCTCACATAAAAATGACAGCTGTCAGTGTGGAGAAGAAAGCTTAGGCAGGCTTCATCGATATACGACGCTCGGAGCAAAAGCCGTTGAAGAACGAATGTGTAACACTCGAAAAACACGAACAAGGTAACAGTGGGCATGTCATGTGGATTTCCCGCCCTTAGAGCCATCGATCAAAAGTGTCGCGGCGGCACACTACAAGGACGCGACAGTGCCCATCACACTCTGCGCACTGCACCTACTACAACGAGTCCACGACAAGCCTTGTCCGCTCCATTGCGGAGAAAGTAGAATGCGAATAAACGCGAAAAAAAAAAAGGAAAATAAGGAAAACAATAATAATAGTGGCTTCATCAATTCCGGCCATCCCGCTGCTCCGCTGTGGCGCCGGCCGACCTTGAAGAGAGAAAGAGACGTTATATTCGTGAAGGAAAGGCGAAGAGAACGCAAGCCCAAGAAGGTTCGCGCTTTCTCGTGACGTCAGCGCGCCGGGCATTGGGGGCGAGGAGAGAGAGAGAAACGCCGCGCCTCCCTCTCGTCTGAGCAGTGCAAGCTGAATGCGGCGAACCGCGTGCGACGCGCCTTTTGAAAGCGTTTATTTTCCGGGGCCTAATCGACGACGACATTCACGACCCAAGTGCCTCCTTGATCGACAGTAGTGAGAGCGTGTGAGTTGTGTTTGGTGCGTGAAGCGCCCGCCGGACTCTCGGTTGTGAGTGAGTTTGCAGTAGCTGTAGCAGAACGGACGACGACAGCCAAGCTAGCTGGATACGAAATCGGGCCACCAGCGGTAGCAGACGACGGTCGGAGAGCCGAGAGCAGACGACACACAAGTGCCTTGCGGCGTTCTTCATGTCGGCGCAGCCTTCCAAGCGCTTCGGGATGCCGCTACTGTCGCCGAGACTCTTCCGAAAAGCGCACAAGGTAGAAGTCGCATACTTATATCTGCCTATCATAATTATCTCGCCATTACGTCGCGCAGAGAGTCTCCACATTTAGGAGCCCTGCCGGTGGGAACCGCGGTGGCCGGTAATCGCAAAACCATTGTCTAGGGGGAACCACTCTAATTTCGCCAGCTAAGATGCCCGAGCATTGTCCCTTCTTTTCTTCTGCTACTTAATTTTCGCGTGCGACACTGAGTGCGTGGCCTTGGAGGGAATTGAGGTCGAAATCACGTAGCGGACGTCCGTGCTCCGTGCGGGACGGTGTGACGTCACATAGTAATTACAAGCGCGAGGTTTTTAATGTAAATGCGCAGAATGGAAAAAGGGGCCTGCGCTTACGCTACGTGAATAAGCAGCCTACGGTGTCGAGGGCGGTCGCACGTCGCACTCGACACCCGTCTCCTCTGTATTTCATATGTGTTTATTATAAAGACACACAAGTTTAGTCCTTTCTAAAATTTCTAAATAGCTCGTACTTATGCGTAGATGCCACTCAAACCAGCTACTCATATTTGTGTGCACGGAAAGGATTAAAAAGGGATTCAGGTTCTGCTTACGCAGTGATTTAACGAATTATCTTTTGCAACGTTCTATAGATGTCAATTGCTGAATACTGTTATTGCGATTTTATTTCTTTTTCTTTTGTTAATGGCTTGTAAATACAATGCTCGATGGTTTTCAACTAGATAAACCCTGATTCTGCGCAGAATCCACGTCTGCAGCAAAGCACTATACCGACTATGCGTCATCACGTGCACAAAACAGTGCTTTACGATATGATAGTTTCGTAAATGAGTGACATGCACCCCCCGCCCGGAGAGTTTCAGCATCTCTGACCGGGCTACCACCTCTGTTACGACACCGTTCGTTCAAAATCCTCTGTGGTTTGGGTCATGGTGGTCTACATCTACACTCCGTTCGCTGGAATAGCGTTGTCTGTGCCCCCCCCCCCCCCCCATATACCTCGGTGTTCCATTAAATGTGCACACATGCAAACTGTTGGAAAGGGAGAGTTCCGGCCCTTGGACATCACAAAGTTAGTTAAATCCTTTGTACAGGACAACCATTCAATTTTTCGGTATAGCTGAGGCATGCAAACGTGATATTGGCAACAAAAGCTTTTCTATGTATTACAAGTGTTCCGTTGTGCCAGATCATACATTCAACGTTTTCACTGCGACTTTCATACGGTCACCAACTTACGAAGCCATGAGACGAGATAATCCTTTCAGGCCGGTTAGCGGAGGTGGGCTGGGCTTAGTACGTGTGTGTGCGTGGCAACTGGCATCTCGCTATACTTCTTTTTTGTGTGTGTATGTGACATTCCTCACCCTACAGTTGGAGATTTCTTACAGGTCAACCTGAGGAATGTTTTACCTAAGGTGTCGGTTTCATCAAATTGTTTTTTCTTTGCGAATATATCACTGCGGGTTCACGCGTGAAGGGTATCTTCGGTTCGTTCGATCTCTAACAGTGAGGTTTTCAAATGAATATTTGTACCGCCTATCGCGAAAACACCTTTACAGAGGTTTAACATCGTTGTCGTTCCCGTTACCCACTTTACCGCACGAAATACTTTCACCCGCCAGGACAGAAGGTATACTATAGCTCGTGTGCGTAAAATG
Source organism: Dermacentor variabilis (assembly GCF_050947875.1). NCBI lineage: Eukaryota > Metazoa > Arthropoda > Arachnida > Ixodida > Ixodidae > Dermacentor > Dermacentor variabilis. The sequence goes on from NC_134573.1 coordinate 142,298,310, forward strand.
CCTCTGCCTCTATCTAAAAGAAGAAAGGAAGAAGAAAAAAATCCCTCTTTTTTAAATTACATTCTGAAACCTTGACTGTCAGGAGCTGGCTACGTTCAAGAGACAATTTCGTGACGTTCATTAATTGTTGCGCTTGCGTGACGTACCTGACACAATCGAACATCGTTTTATTTGCGGCAGGGGCTCTATTTCGTTTTGGGTGCGCTTCAACGAACTCTTCACAAAGACTTTCATTTAAATTCTCATTCCGTGCGATATCCATGGTGCGAAACAGTTGTGACGATGTACACTTTGGCATGTTTGTTGGAATGCGCAGCCTGCGGAAAACACGCATGTTGTATATCGAAATGCCGAACCCATAATTTCATCAGCGACTCATTTTGTTCAAGTGATCTTCCACCTGGAAGGTATTCAACTGGTATTCTGTATTGGTAGGGCGCTTATCCTTACACTTTGACATGTTTCTATGCTCATCGGAATGCACAGCCTGCGGAAAACACGCATGTTGTATATCGAAATGCCGAACCCCTGATTTCATCAGCAACTCATTTTGTTCAAGTGATCTTCCACTTGGAAGGTATTCAACTGGTATTCTGTATCAGTAGGGTGCTTATCCTTACACTTTGACATGTTTCTATACTCATCGGAATGCACAGCCTGCAGAAAACACGCATGTTGTATATCGAAATGCCGAACCCATAATTTCATCAGCGACTCATTTCGTTCAAGTGATCTTCCACCTGGAAGGTATTCAACTGGTATTCTGTATCGGTAGGGTGCTTACCCTTACACTTTGACATGTTTCTATACTCATCGGAATGCAGAGCCTGCGGAAAACGGGCGTGTTGTATATCGAAATGCCGAACCCCTGATTTCATCAGCAACTCATTTTGTTCAAGTGATCTTGAACAAAATGGAAGGTATTCAACTGGTATTCTGTATCAGTGGGGTGCTTATCCTTACACTTTGACATGTTTCTATACTCATCGGAATGCACAGCCTGCGGAAAACACGCATGTTGTATATCGAAATGCCGAACCCATAATTTCATCAGCGACTCATTTCGTTCAAGTGACCTTCCACCTGGAAGGTATTCAACTGGTATTCTGTATTAGTAGGGTGCTTATCCTTACACTTTGACATGTTTCTATACTCATCGGAATGCACAGCCTGCGGAAAACACGCGTGTTGTATATCGAAATGCCGAACCCGTAATTTCATCAGCGACTCATTTCGTTCAAGTGATCTTCCACCTGAAAGGAATTCAATTGCTATTCTGTATTAGTAGGATGCTTGTCCTTACCACCATTTTAGTGTTGCGGTCAGTCTTCCAGTGAAGATTAATTAATTTATGGGGTTTTACGTGCCAAAACCACTTTCTGATTATGAGGCACGCCGTAGTGGAGGACTCCGGAAATTTCGACCATCGTGTGAAGATTAACCGCAACCTGCAGGCAGCGAGTTTCAATAATGAAGAGGAACTCATTGGTTCTGTGGTGCTCCGTGTATGTGTTTTCGTCATGTGTGCCTGAAATTTAAAAAATAAACCAAGGAAAAAAAACATCGTTGTTAAAACCTGTCATTTTATAAAAGTATTAAATTATGAGCTTTTACGTGCCAAAACCACTTTCCGATTATGAGGCACGCCGTAGTGTAGGACTCCGGAAATTTCGACCACCTGGGGTTCTTTAACGTGCACCGAAATCTAAGTACTCGGGTGTTTTCGCATTTCGCCCCCATAGAAATGCGGCTGCCATGGCCGGGATTCGATCCCTCGACCTCGTGCTCGGATTTTTTTTTTAATATATAGAAGTATAGCTTTTGTCGGCGTGTGAATGAGATACAGACATACGCAAAAGACGGATTACACTTCTATTACAGACTTGCAAACCTTACAATAATAAAAAAAATGGGTACGACGTTTGAAGCCAAAAAATACAATAATTTGATGAAATATGCTAAAATTTAGACATTCGCAGACTTTTAATTTCGGAGGGACGATTTGAACTAGTTGTTTGAACAGGCGTGCGCTATGTTCACAGCAACAGTGTTCTGTGCCACAAATAAAATTGTTTGTGAAGTTTATTCGTGAAATATTCACGTAACGGCGACCAAAATTTCGGCTGTAGCTATACATTCGTTCCATAAGCTCGTGTCGCTGCGGCGTGAAGGTCCGTATAATCGACGAGTCCGAAAAATCGTACTCTGAAATTGGTCAGCGACTGCGTGACTTTATCTTTTGAAATCAGTGCCGCCTTAATCTAAGACGCAAATAATAAAAAAAAAGTAATCGTAAAATGATTAACTAGTGACGGTACGACAATCGTATACAAACAAGCCTTAAAAACCGGGCGCTCTTGCGATAAAATCGTACAGTTTGGCAGGTAAGTATATAGAAAAAGGAAAAGAAAGGAACGTTGTAGCTACTAGCTATAAGCTAGTAACTTAAACGAGTTTGAACGTGAGCTCGCTGGTGTGAATGCATCGAAGAAAACGGCGCTCAAAACACGTACGAGGCACGAATATGAGACAGGATTGAAAGCAAATGTATACTTTTCTTGTTCGGCTCGACGAAGGAATTAAAAATCATTGTTGTTGGTACAGCGCACCTTGCGTCCAATCTGATTTCTTTTGTCCTCGCATTTCCCTGCGCTCAACGACCTTTAGTCTTTTTTTTTTTTTTTTACGTATGCCCTGTTTGCTGACAAGCGCGAGCAAGCATTATCGCAAGAAACTTGGCGAGACGTGTGACCGGGTTCACAAAGCCCTAGGCGTACGCGCACTAAATTGAGTTGGATGTTTACAGAGTACAATAATAATAATAATATTTGGGGTTTTACGTGCCAAAACCACTTTATGATTATGAGGCACGCCGTAGTGGAGGACTCCGGAAATTTCGACCACCTGGGGTTCTTTAACGTGCACCTAAATCTAAGCACACGGGTGTTTTCGCATTTCGCCCCCATCGAAATGCGGCCGCCGTGGCCGGGATTCGATCCCGCGACCTCGTGCTCAGTAGCCCAACACCATAGCCACTGAGCAACCGCGGCGGGTAGAGTACAATAAACAGCATGGAGGGAAAACACGGGGAAGAGGCGGGAGGCGGAAATTCAAGACGATGAGCAAAACGAGAACCAGGATAGAAGAGCGGGAGCCAACGTTTCGGTCAAGCGTCCTTTGTTCAAGGCGACATACGCTTTCCTATATGTACTGTGCCGAGGAAAGCATATACGTCGCTTTGAGAGAGAAAAAAAAAAAAAGACAAGTCCACTTGTCGAAACGTTGGTTCCCGCTTTTTTTTTTTTTTTACCTTGTTCTCGTTTTGATCGCCAATAAACAGCGCGGTATCTTATTTGAGAGACGTCGTCGTGGAGGTCTCCAGAAGGGCGTTAACCATGCACCCTGGGGTTCTTTAATGGTGGCACGCCCAAAGATACGTGCATGATGCGCGAGCTTTCTTAAAGAAAAAAGAAAGAAAGAAAAAGGGAAAGAAATACGCTGTAGGTGCGCGTTAAAGGTCACCCCCCCCCCCCACCCACCCCCGCCAAGGGGGTCAAAATAAATGCGGAGGTTACTATACTACGGCGCTCCTCGTAATCAGATCGTGTTCTTTTTTTTTTTTGACGTATGTAAAACCCCAGAATTTAATTATTTTTTTGCTTGTTGCCAACATTTACAATCTAGTATAAATAAATGAATAAATAAATAAATAAATGAAATTTTGAGTTGATGCTCATGATTACTGAGTTGATACTCAGTAATTTTCTTGGTGCTGCTTCCACTGTTATCCACTCGTGCAAGAACCCGGCACAGGGATGACAGTATTTGCAGATAAATAACGCAGTAACACCTCAGTGTAACGATATCGCGCCACTCGAAATGTCGCTTTATTCGATTTTCTTTTGGGTGGGGGTGGAGGGGTGGGGGGAGGTTTTGATCGCAGTGCATGCGTTTTGTAGACCGGAATATTTGAAGTGCAGAGAGGCACCGGACCCAGCTTAGCACGAAGTGCGAACTTTGCACGGGAACCGCTCGGTGCAGCACACCCCGGATGGCTCTTTGCGTATTTTTTTTTTTTCACCGTGTACCAACAGAGAAATGACAAAGAGTGGTACCGAGTCCAAACTCCGGTCACGATACGAACTGCGGTAGCGTGACGGCCGCTCCTCGGCACCAATTTGCACCACGCGTGATGATTTATCGACAAACGAAGCAGCTGCACCCTCAAGGGCGTCATCAGAATTTCGCCACTGTCATGTAAAAATTGTTCCCACCCCGGAATGTGCCGCATCCTCTACTGTCGCACGGAAGTGTGTCGCTCATCCCAATGAAGAACGAAAGGGTCTTTGTGAATGCCGCACCCACAGCCACAACCGAGACAGTAACGTTGCTGGCGTCTATAGAGTCTATCGAGCACCTCGTCTCCATTTGTAACCCCCTATGACGACCGCGAGCTGCTCCTTCTAAACTCTTGACCGCGTTAGACAACCTGGATTCAAGATCCTTGTTAGTGACAAAAGTACTTGGAAGCGATGAGATGTACCTTGCTGCAGTTCGTGAAGTCGACAGACCTCAGTGAGCGACCGTAATTATGATGTGCCCTTTAGGACGAAGCGACACCCTGAATGTCTTCTCTGGCCTTCATTTCTTACTTTATTTGCATCGCTCAATCCCATTTCCGCTGCGTAGAGGGTAGCAAACAGGATTGGCGTCTGGTTGACTCTCCCTGCCTTTCCTTCGTTTCCCTTTTCCCTCTTTCTCTGCCACGTCCTCACTATCGAGCCAGCTCCCGCACGGTAGTAGCGAACGTGCTTCGTTACTATGGCTCTATTAGAGAATCTACGCTTCTAGCCCATAACGAAGTCCGTTTCCTGTACCGATTACTTCGCTATAACAAGGGTTTACGTGGGGATAAAACACGCGAAGGTTGTGGTTTCGCATCTCGACAGTGGTGTACGTGCTGTCTTTCCTTCCATTCTATTTCCTCTTTCCTTTAAACACAAAGCTCATGGCCTTCAACGCACAACTCGAAGAACAGTTCTATTCCCAGGTTTTCCTCGAGCAAATCCTTTGGGAGTAAGCCAAGGACGACATAAATTCTGCCGTTTCCCAAAGTGCAAAGTATACTCACTAGAGAGGGGGATGAGGTACAAGCTTTAATGATATGCTGGAGGAGATGCTATAGCCTGTCTGTTCGCCTGACAAGCTACTCCAGGTGATGGGTGATGATTATGATATGCACAGCGACGAACATTTAAACACAAAAAAGAAATATATTGTCACCCACCCGAGTGCATATAATAGCACGGGGACGCAAATCCGACTTGCCATGACCGCTGTTTCCTGCGCTTCCAGTTGTCGATCAGTTCCGTCTAGTGCTGTCATTCTGCTAGCAGCCTTTTTGTCATCTCAAACGGTTAAGACCGACCGAACCACACTGAAATGCTTTGGTACCGGGCTCGTTCCCAGCACCAGCTAGACAAATATCAACTGGTAAATTTCCTTTCTTTGAAACATGTATACGGGGTTTCGCTTTGTAGCTTCGCGTTATTCTCGAGTGAATGGCAATCTTTTTTTTTCTTTTATTTCGATAGCAATTATATGGACTCGCCATGAGGTTCCGTATCAAGTCCAAGCGCATGCGATAAAGATATTATCGCGCACCGTATGTTGTGCGTGCGAGGGAGAGCATGCGAGTGGGAGCCCAGAAGCACGGTGACTTGATGCGGGCCAAGGGACACGAACGCGCGGTACCGGGATCATTCGTGCTAGAGAGGGGGGGGGAGGGCAGGTGAACGGGTCTCTCCTCCGCTAGCCCGGCTGTGGCTGCGCATGGCTGTTCGCGCGGCAGAGTGCGTGCACCACGTGCACCAGCCTCATATATCTTGGAGGTAATCTCCTGCGGGCGCAAATGCTGGGCGAGCCGAGATGGATGGTCGCTTCACGTGCGCTGTAGTCCCGCGCTCATACAGTGATGGAAGTCGCGTTTCGGAGACGCGTGGAAACGAAAGACATAAGAAGCGTTCCCTCCCTTCCGTCTGTGCTCCTCGTCACGCCAGCTTCGTGGCAGCGAGCGTTCGTGGTCATCGACTGATCCTGTTCATGTTTGCCTGTGCGAGCGTTACGCCATGCTTACTGCAACTTATAGACCATTTTCGCGGTGCATTTTGCTCTATAGAGGAACGAGATGGCACTTCCGGCGGCTCGCCGCACGTTGCCTCAGTGAAAGCGCGCGAATACCGAACCTTAATTTGTACCGATTCTGCCTTGCTACTGTGCGATAAGATGTCGTAAATGCAACTGGGTGTTCGGCAACGCATTGTGATCTATTCATGCTGTAAAATGTGTAACGGTAGAGGTAAGACGTGTGCATTAGTTGGGTCGCAAAAAAAAAAAAATGTGACTTGCACATCAACCAATGCAACGAGTCCGTGAGGCCAAGTTCACGGACCGCTGCTACGTAAGGACTGCGTGTACGTTGCCGGCCCCTCGAAAAAAAAAAAAAATAAAGAACACTCATCCGCCAGAGTTGTATAGCTCAACTCCAGAGAAATAATTTCAACACCGCGGCACGTCGGCGACAGTGAGTACCGCTCGATACCCAGCGACAAAGGGAGTAGCGCCGCTTACTGGCATAGCAAGTTTCTCGTGCCTCATCTGTACAAATGCACCCAAACTTACACGCGAGCTTATATGCCCACTCTGTCGCCAACGTATTCAGAATAAGCGAATTGGCGCACCCTTGAATCAGTGCGCCGAAACATGCGTGTCGGCGACTATACAGTGACAGTGTACGAATCTTCGAAGCTGACCATTTCGTCACGGTTCATAGTGTAGGCGAGTGGCTAGCGATAATACGACATTGCTAGAATCTGTTACAATGTACAGAATATCAACGTTCCAAGCCCTCGCGCGCAGCAAGAAGATTAAGTTCATCTCAACTGAGCACACCTGCGAATGATTAGGCAGAAAATAAACAATCAATCAGATAGTCACCGCACTGAGGAGTCTCTTAATGAGTCAGAAACATGACAAGCCGCTGCTTCGAAGTGCTTGCCAACTAAAGAACGAAGAGCAAAAGACACTGATCTCGATTTAATTCATAAACGGAAACTTTGTGCACCTTCGAATGCATTTGTAGCCCCGCTTCTAGTATACACGTACTGTATATATACGCTGCTCGCGCAGTTTGCACGAGATGTAATGAGCTCCGAAAGCGCTTCCATGTCCTCTGAAGCTGCGGCCAAAGCTTCGTCTCATCCGCACAGTCACCGTCTACGATGTCCGCCGAAACAGAGGTTTCCTGAGCCGCACCAGGAGGCGTGCACGCACATCCGTTGTAAACACGGAGGCAGCTGCAGGCAAGCAATGAAGGCGTCACCACGTGATCAAGCTTGGTGGCGCCCACGATATAACTGCGAAAACGGGCTATACGGCCGACAAAACCTATACGCGAATCTTGATTCCTGTAGTTGCCTAATACTTTGCTATCATTCTCAACATGTTACCGCTTTCGAACGAAACTGCGACTTGATTTTTTTTTCTTTCGTGAAACGGTCCTCGACCTTGCGTAATTGCACAGAAGTGATTTTCTAATGTGCTACCACCACAATGGCGGCGTTGGACGAGGATGAGGCATTTTATTTGTAGAAAGGTAGTGGAGGTCGGCCTGAGGGGTAATGCGCGCTAACCTGCTCTGCTCTGTACTGGGGAGAAAAAGGGAAAAAAGGGGGACGTTGGTAGGAGAAAGGGTGCAAGCGACGAATGCTGGTCAACATATAGCCGCTTACACAGTCGCGTTGCGTTGCCGAGCACGAGGTCGCGGGTTCGCGTCCTTGCCGCGGTGGCCGCACACTGGTGGAACGCACAGTGATCGTGTAATATACCGTGCCGGCCAGAAAACCGTCAGCACATACACCTCGTGACAATGAGTGAGTGAGTGAGTGAGTGAGTGAGTGAGTGAGTGAGTGAGTGAGTGAGTGAGTGAGTGAGTGAGTGAGTGAGTGAGTGAATAAACTTTACTGCAGGTCCGGCGAGGACGCGAACTCGTCGCGCACCCGGCTAGTCCCACGTCGGGACCGGCAGGTCTAGCCAATGCAATACATACTCGCGCTTTGCGTATTGCTTTCAGGCGTCGGCCGGGAAGTAGTTACGTAGCCGGTTTCCAAACGCGCGTGTGCATATATTAACTATTTGATCCGACCATTAGGGTCCAGAATCCAGAATTACGTGGTTTACCCCGCGTTTTCCGCAAGATAGAACACGTAGTTCAATACCAGTAGAAGCAGCAGCAGCAGCAGTTATTGCTCACGACTTCCTTGGTTTCCTCGTTCTTTCTCTCTCTCTCTCTCTTCATTTATTGTTCTCCTCTCCGATTTGACGTCTCCACACAAGTACGTGTCCAACAAGGAAAAGAAAGAAAGAAAGAAAGAAAGAAAGAAAGGAAGAAAGAAAGAAAGAAAGAAAGACAACGGGCAAGGCAATAAGAAAGAACCGAGCAAAAGTGATTGGCACACGCGTCCGATATTCCCTTCCTCTTTTATGTCACTTTTGTATTTCTGGTTAATATTATTCTCATTATTTTTTTTCCCTTTTCGTTCGTGTGTTTCGGATCCGGTTGGCCAACTAATCGGCGAGCGCTGGCCCGAAAGAATAAGAAAAAGGAACACGCAAGCCTACGAGCAAAGAAACACGGCCGTTTCGTTCATCGAGGACTCACTTCCTCGTGGCGCGCTATGCGTCTACGTGCCTTGAGGGCGCGTGTTTGAGACGCTGCCGGCCACAATGCGCGCCACATCCACCCGAGTCGTACTGTATATACACAAGGCTGCTCACGGATAATACATGCCACTCCCTTACTTCCTCCACCATCCCCCTCTCATCGTCCACACCCCGTCCTTTTTGTACCGCCTCTCTTTCTTTTCTCTCTGCCTATCTCTCTTCCCCTAATATTATTATTCCTTTTTAGGTGCGTGTAAAGTCGCCTCTACTATGGCCGCACAATAACGCCAGTGTGAAAGACAGCCTATGGAGGAGCTGGACAGAAGGTCGAGGGGGGGGGGGGGAGGGAATGAAAGACAGGGCCGAAGGACGATGGGCGTATTATGATCTCATCTTCTCAGCTTTCGTGAGCATCGCCGGGTCCTCCTCGTTACGTTTACTTTCAACGTCTTTCCCTCTTATGTTTCTTTCTTTCTTATTCCTTCTCAGATGTGTTGCTGCTTTGTCATCATTGATCGCGTGCTGAACGTCATCGAGGGCGCAAATTGAAAAAAAAAAGAGAAAGCAACACGGAAAAAAAAAAAAACTGGGATCAGCTTGCGAGCACTCTGATGACGCAAACCTCGAGATCACAGAAAGCGAGGGAAAGATCGTGTAGTCGGTTATGATGGTGATGATGATGCGGCCTGAAATAAGACTTGCACTAGGGCTTTTTGGTATGACATCGTTCTGTTTACTGCGCTATACTGTTGCACAAAGGACTGAAAGAAAGAAACTGACCAACATATGTGCAATTGCGCCCCATGTGTGTCAGTTTCTTATTCTTTTCTTTTTTTTTTTGTCATTTGTGCATCAGTATAGCGCAGTAAACAGAACGTCGATGTGGGGTGTCTAATCACACGAGGTCACAAAGAAGGACAGGCAACGCTGAGAACGCGACAGTCTGTCATCTGTGACGGATCGGTATGTGAAAAAAGTGTGCGTAATGGTGTGTGTGTGGGGGGGGGGGGGAGGGAATGCTGCAAAGAGGCCTAAAATTGCGCACTCGTGAAATGGTGGCGATGACGATGGTGACCTGTGTTGTTTAGCGCCGAAGAACGTCGAGTGACAATAAGTCATCAGCGATAGGACAGCCGGAACGCAGTGTGTGTAATATGGCTAAAATGGGTGCATTGAAGAGGCTGAAAATTGTGCCATCCTATACGACGACGACTTGAGTGCACGTGTCTGATGTATAATGGTTCAAGGGCCCAAATGTGACCATAGAACACTAAGAATGTGACAGTCCGTCTTCAGTGACAGAACACGGGAATGCGAATGATGTGTAACGTGGCTGCAAATAGGCTTAAAACAGACAGACAGACAGACAGACAGACAGACAGACAGACAGACAGACAGACAGACAGACAGACAGACAGACAGACAGACAGACAGACAGACAGACAGACAGACAGACAGACAGACAGACAGACAGACAGACAGACAGACAGACAGACAGACAGACAGACAGACAGACAGACAGACAGACAGACAGACAGACAGACAGACAGACAGACAGACAGACAGACAGACAGACGGACGGACGGACGGACGGACGGACGGACAGACAGACAGACAGACAGACAGACAGACAGACGGACGGACGGACGGACGGACGGACGGACGGACGGACGGACGGACGGACAGACAGACAGACAGACAGACAGACAGACAGACAGACAGACGGACGGACGGACGGACGGACGGACGGACGGACGGACGGACGGACGGACGGATGTACATTTATGAGAACTGTCGATTTTAACCTATATAGCCAAATTCCCCACATACTACTGCATGCGAAGGTGCGTTATGAAATCAAAGGAAAATAACAATAAAAAAGGTAATGTATACACATGTTCACACGCAGGAAAACGCACACATAAGCACAACATCTCACATGAAAGCGCGTATCGCACCGGTATTCCTCGGACAGATTTCTCCGTTGTCTGTGTTATAGTCGGTAAAATCGATTTCAAAATTTTGAAGGCGCGCCCACTTCCGTAAACACACTGAAACGCTGGCACGAGCATCCGCCTACAAAGTAGCTCCGCCAGGAATAAAAGACCGGGGCAGATTTCTCTGTCAACCTAAACGGGGCAGGGAGGAAATTGCTGTTGTTCTGCCATCGCTGTGTCCTATCTATGTCAAATTATGAGAGAGAGAGAGAGAGAGAGAGAGAGAGAGAGAGAGAGAGAGAAGTTTAATGATGCGAAATGCTGAGAGGTCGGCCTGAGGTATATTCCTCTAGCCAGCTACTCGGCATAGGGGGAAGGGGAAGAGGGAAGAAAGAGGTGCATGATGGGTGACGATGACGATAGAAGGACGATGTAGAACATATGGCAAGCAATTTGGCATGCTCAAAGTGAGTGTATTTTATTTTTGTTACGTATATGTATAAAATATGACGTCACATATAACGCGTTGAATGCATTTTTAATGTGTAGTACTAGGGGTATCTATTTTTGAAAGTGATATAGATATGAGTTTTATGAAAAAGAGAGGCTTTCTTTACCACAGCTGTAGGGAGTCCTACAATAAGTTAGATTTCTTTCTTTCTTTCTTTCTTTCTTTCTTTTTGCTTCATTTTTCTTTCTTTTCTAAGTTGCATTGTAATACTTGTAATACAGTTGTAATACATTTGCCCGTAGCGGTAAGATGCAAGGAACCAGCTGAAAATATTATTGTTCGTGCAACAAAGAAGGATTATGGCGCGCACACGTGAACGATGATCAAGACCGGAGTGAGTGAATGAACATTGTTTAAGAGACTAAGCAATTGATGCCACCCGATTCCGGGTAGCCGTGGGCCCGTGCTGCTAGCCTAGACACGTTCAACATCCGTAGCTGGTCCTCGGCACTTGGGCAAGACCGGACAAAACTCTATTTATTACATAAGAGAAGAAACAAGTTTTCATGCCTAAAAAGACACCACAATTGTGGCTGACAATACTGGCCGCACATTAACAGATCTTAAAGGCAATATCTTTCTTAGCAAGCATCCCCAATCCCCGTTCTCTTCATGTCCGGTATGTTTTTTCTAGCCTCTTTCGTGGACCGATAGCGGAGGTGGTGCAGTCTAAGAGTGTGGGTCGATCCCGAAGGTATTGCAGAATAAAGCCGTTCGTGTGGGCATGTTAGCGGTCTAAAAAAATGTGCTCCGGTGACGAAATTGGTGCAGCATAAATATGCCGGCAGATCCCGAAGATAGCCCAGTTAAAAAAAAAAAAGTTTTGAGCAGTCTCACGCTCCTCCTACTCCCCTCAGCGAGGGGTGGTGACACGATAGAGTGTCATGCTCGCCATTCTCATCCCAAACTCGCTCAGGACGACATCATCTTCGATCGACCCCACCTATAGAGGTTGAATCGCCTTGCAACTTATCTCTCTCTTTTTTCTTGTTCTCTTTTTCCTTTTTATCAGATACATTGTAGCATACGTCAGGGGTGCATGCATTCCCCACCCCCTCCACTTTGTCCAAGTTCGTTCCCTGCATAAATGCAAAATGTGATACCTTACTCTCTACCTTTCGAATACGATACTATACTCTCTACCTTTCGAATACGATAATGTACTCTCTACCTTTCGAATACGACACTATACTCTCTACCTTTCGAATACGACACTGTACTCTCTACCTTTTGAATACGACACTATACTCTCTACCTTTCGAATACGATGCTATACTCTCTACCTTTCGAATACGATAATGTACTCTCTACCTTTCGAATACGACACTATACTCTCTACCTTTCGAATACGACACTGTACTCTCTACCTTTTGAATACGACACTATACTCTCTACCTTTCGAATACGATAGTATACTCTCTACCTCTCGAATACGACACTATACTCTCTACCTTTCGAATACGATACTATACTCTCTACCTTTCGAATACGATAATATACTCTCTACCTTTCGAATACGACACTATACTCTCTACCTTTCGAATACGACACTGTACTCTCTACCTTTCGAACACGACACTATACTCTCTACCTTTCGAATGCGATAGTATACTCTCTACCTTTCGAACACGACACTATACTCTCTACCTTTCGAATGCGATAGTATACTCTCTACCTTTCGAATACGATAGTATACTCTCTACCTTTCGAATACGATAGTATACTCTCTATCTTTCGAATACGATAGTATACTCTCTACCTCTCGAATACGACACTATACTCTCTACCTTTAGGATACGACACTGTACTCCCTACCTTTCGAATGCAGTACTATGTATACTCTCTACCTTTCGAACACGACACTATACTCTCTACCTTTCGAATACGATACTATAATTTCTACCTTTCGAATACGTAGAGAGTATAGGTATAGGTAGAGAGTATAGTACGATACTATACTCTCTACCTTTCCAATATGATACTACACTCTCTACCTTTCGAATACGACACTATACTCTCCACCTTTCGAATACGACACTGTACTCTACCTTTCGAAAGAAAGTACAAGCGCTAATGCGAAATTCGACTGCGCATGCTCGCCAGAACACCATGTGCTGCCCCTCCCTTTGCTTTCCTGCACGCGTCTGCACGCCGATCAGTGCGACATAGAACGGATGGGGGCCGCGGCGCCGCTCCATTGAAACCATTATACTCAGCCATTATTCGCGCGCACCCGAAAGCCACTTTCCTCGCGTGCCTTATACGACGCAAATAACGTTACGGAGATTCGGCCCTTAATTGCTGCGTCTCCGCGCCTTCGACTCCGCCATTTGCAGTCGTGCGTTCTTTGTTGCGTTGTGTGTTCGCGTTTTCCTACGCGTGTTTTGAGAGGCACTCGATATCCGAAACGTCCCCATGCCCGGTGGGGCCGCAGAAGGATTTGCTCAGCGAATACGTGCAATATACATTCGGGCGCCAGGTGGCACTGATATGCGCACAGGGATCATCGAGACATTAATGTTATTAAACGGGTAGCTTTAGAGGCGTACGAAGCTGCGACTGTTGCAGGTATCACCATGTTTATCGTGGGAAAACACGGGGAAGACGGGAGATCGAAATTCAAGACGATGGGCAAAACGAGAACAAGGTGAAAACAGGAGTCGCCTTGAAGAAGACAACTGCACTTGTCGAAACGTTGGATATGTCGCCTTGAAGAAGACAAGTCCACTTGTCGAAATGTTGGCTCCTGCTTTCACCTTGTTCTCGTTTTGCTCATCATGTTTATCGTAGTATCTTCCTGGAAGAAAAATGCCTCCAGAAAAGGAAAACCTTATTTGTGATTTCCTGCTTTGTTTACGTGGTGCGGGCCGATGCACCTTGATTTAGTTCAACCGTTCTTTATTTTTTCTTGTTATATTTTCGATTTCGCTTTAATTTTGATTAAAGACAACGAATGTCCCCCTCACTCAAGACTCTATACCGTTTGTTTACTCGTTACCTTGTTATCGTCCTCCTTATTCTCGTCGTCGTACCACCATTGCCATTGTTCCCTCGCTACTGTTGCCATCGCCCTTGTGTCGTCGTCGTGCTTGTTTGCGTATTTTTCGTTGTGCCGTAATACATATTGCCGTCGTCATTATTGTATTGTCCTTGTTGTCGTCGTGCCGTCGTCGTGCACCCGTTCTCGTTGTCCTCGTCATTGTCCTAGTTAATTGTACATCGTCATCGCGTCCTCATTATTGTTGTTATCGTCTTGAAGCAATCACGACTTTGTCCTCGTTATTACAGCCCGCGTCGTCGTCATCGTGTCGTTCGCTGTCGTGCCGTCATCCTCATCGTTATAGCGTTGTGACAGACGTCGCCGTGCCATCCTGGCAATGGTGTCCTCGGTATTGTTGTCCTCCGTCTCCCCCATCGTAAACGCGTCCTCACTATTGTTCTCGTCGTATCGTCGACGTTGTCGGCCCAGTTACCCCTGCTTTGGCCGGCACTACGTATAAGGCCGTTCCTTTAGGTGGCGCTGTGATGTGCTCGTGTACATACGAGTGCGTGTCCGCGCTCGAGCGGAGCGGGCATGTGTGCGGTATATGTTTACCATATACATGCGTGCCTGCGCATCGTAACTCGTTTGGCCCTCGCTTCGTGCGGCACGTGGAAGAAATAAGCGAATAGAAAGAAAGGGAGGGTGGAAAGCGCATGGCGCCTAGAAATGACACGGATCGTTGCCTCCGACAAGTGGTTCTGCCCGCGCTTTAACCACTTTACAGGAGGAAAAGAAAGAAAGAGAGAGTCAGGTTGCCTCTCTTGCTGACTGTGTGATCTATCTCGGTCATGTAGACATTGTTGGACCTTTTTGTCATTTGGGTTTCTTTCTTCTTCTTCTTTTTTCTAACGCGAAGGAGTTCTTTTCCTTAGTCGGGACCAAGGTCATAGAAAGGGCACGCGCAAGGACGCGCCAAATTTTGTCTCAGAAAAAGATATGAGCCAATACCGGAGATAGTTCAATGCGAAAAACTTCCGGGCATAGTGCAAACAAATACCGGATATAGTGCGAGTTAAGGCAGGCCACGGCGGCGCTTGGTGTACCTGAGCGCCGACGTGAGCTCCGACGTGAGCTCCGACACCAACACGCCGTTGCTGTCATGCTGTCGTCGTCACTTCGATACCCTAATGACATTGCGATAATTCTTTCGTTGCCATGTCATCGTCATCTTTCCGCTGCTTTTTTTACTCTGTTGCTGCGTTACTGCGTTGTCATAACGTCGACACCACACCGCGGTCTTCGAGCCTTCATTGTCAAACCGTTGTCATCATTCCGTCGTCGTCATTTTGTTGTAGCGATTGCATCGCCTCACACATAGTCGTCACAACTTTGTCTTCACGCTACCGTCGTGATTCCACCTTCGTCATCCCTTTGTCGTCATACCATGCATTGTCTTCTTGTCGTCGTTATCATACCAATGTCTTCTTTTCGTCGTTATCATACCATTGTGACGCTTCTAACGTCGTCATCCCATCGGCATAAGTCCCTCACGTTGTCGTCACACCGCCATCGTCGCACCACCATCGCCATACTGTCGTCGTCACTGCAGCTTCGTGACGTCATAGTCGCCAAGCAGTCGTCGTCACAACATCGCCGTCATCATACCAACGTCGCCACTCGTTGCAGACATTTGTATCGTATGTATACCTTTCAGAAATGCTTGACATGACATGGATAATCATTAAGGATGGTTTCAGCCTCAAATATTTTTTTTCTTTTCTGTTGTAACAGCGATATACTATACATAGCTGTCATGGGTTAGACGTCACTCCCTGTAGTCGTTTTGATGCGTTTGCAGCATGCGCCAATTTCCATTGCAGGAATCCCAGTGCCGTTGCGAACGTGCGACACACCCACAGAAAAGTGGCAATAAAACGTGTATTCAATCGTTCACTCCATTTGCCACGATATGAAATTTCGAGGTGGAAGAACTTAAACGCAGCCAGCGGTAAGAGGCGAAAGGTATATAATATGAAAGGGGAGAGAAAAATAATGCCCATATTTCTGCACTTCTCATTCAGCTAAGGAAAAAAAAAAAGAAGGAAAAAGTATTTCTTACCCACTGAGAAGCGCCCTTTCCATAAGCGAAGAATCTTCTCCTTTTCGAATGGAAGTTGCTTGCTCTGTGTAAGTTTTCGACTAACATGCCAAGCGCATCCTGTGAGCGTGCTATAACAACAGCGAATGTTAGAGCACCGCGCGTTTTTTGCGCGTGTATGCAAACTATATATGCAAACGTTTCTTTAATTGTATCGTGTCCACGTGTTGTTGTCTGGTCGCTCAGTTTGCATTCAAGTCTTGGTGTACGTGATAAGGTTGTTTGTCCTCGATGACCGTGTGTCCCGCGTTTCCCATTGGCTCGAACCACCGCATTTGTGCATATATACTCTGCAGACCGTTGCGTCAGCCAATCAAATGGCGGCGAGTCCGCGCTCTCTAGTCGCGGTGTTGTAAGCAGTATTCTCGGCTGTCGTACCAGCGGACTGGCCCGGAGGCGCATTTACATTCGCTCGCCTGTGCAGCCGGTCGACTGCAGCGCCGCCCCCGCGGCACCAACGGGAACTATATATCTAGGTAACTTTTCGCCCTAGGGGAGCGTAGGTCCCTAGGTGTCGTGTAAAAAACGCACCTAGCTCCTGAAACGCCCTCGTCCCCATGCGCTCGCTCGCGCGGGGCCCATAGAAATATACCATAGCGCAGATAGTATGTGGTAGTATCAGCATGTATCAGTGGGTAGTATTGTTTGTGCCAACTCGCCGGAGTAGCAGAGTAGGCGGTTCATTGTGCGTGCACGCAAGCAGCACGACCACGAACGAAGCGATATAAGGTGGAACGGCGCGTTTTACGGCAATTGAAGTTGTGTGTGTGTGACGCGCTTGGTGTGTGCAAAGAGCAATTTAGTTGCGCGTGTGACGAATGTGTATGCGCAAATAGCACGACCACGAACGAAAGATGGAACATCGCGTTTTGGCGTGCGCAAACAGCAATCGAGTTGCGTGTGTGACGCGTTCGTTCGCGCAAACAGCACGACCACGAACGAAGCGATGCAACGTGGAACAGCGCGTTTTGCGCAATCTAGTTGTGTGTGTGTGTGTGCGTGGCGCGTTTGTGGTGTGCAAAGACCACGACGACGATCGTCTTCTAACTGCGCCAGAGCAAACCGATTGTTGGATTCTACATAGGTATTGAACGGGCGTTAAACCTAGAGAAACACGGGATTGCGACGCGACTAGCCGCGATGTATAGCACTGTACATGTACGTACGTAAGTTTACAGCACAGACTTAATTCGGAGTGAAGGGACACGCCACGAGTGATTTGTATGTGGAGGTTAACTTATACGTGCATTAATTAGTGGCGGTATAGGAAAAAAAAAGGGGGGGGGGGGCGGGAGCGGAGGGAGGCGGGATTGCTGAGACAGGTGCTCGAAAGCGTTTCCACGCATGTTTTGTCGGTGTACTCGATGAACTAAATGCCGCTTTAAAGAAATTGTGACGAAATGTTGGCATGTGCGTAGTGGCACAGTTTAAAATGTGTCGGAGAGTAAATCCGAAAAGAACCGAAGCATACCATGCGTAAAAAATGTGTGAAAACTACAGCTGCAAGCTTATGTTATGCAGCATTGACCGATGTCGAGATATTGTTCTCATGAACGTAGCATCCATCGCCTTTGCACGCATGTGCTGGCTTCGGCGCACTATCATCAAGGCATTGATCAAGGTTAATAAAACTGTACCCGCAAAGAGTGCGTCGCCCTGGTTTCGGTTCTCAACAGTTTGTAAATTGTGCTTTTTGTTGGCGATTCTCTAGACAAGGGATGAAAACGAAAACTGGCAATTAAAATAAGCAACACGTAGAATATTTTAAACGAAAAACTGTTTCAACATTTCTTTATGTAACTCTAATTCTAAGGCTCTAAGCGCCACCTATTTCCGGTAGTCAAAATGTGCCATGGCGGCTTCCTGTCAATTGGATGTGAGCGTAGCATGGGAGCTTCAATGGTACATCTCAGCTTTTTTGGTTATCCCCAGCTGTTCCTTATATTTCCTCGTAATAACTCTTTCTTGTACCCAATAGAATACCGAATATGAATCGTATAGAAGCTCAGAGGCTGCACCTGTCATTCACATAGACAGGTAAGGTAGCTGTTCGCGACCACTTTCAACTCATCTGGGACGTACATAATTTTTTTGTTATTTATGCATGCTTAGGCATCATTTTTCACGCCGCCTGAAGTTCTCGCTAAAAGTACGCTTTAAATGCACTGCACGCCTTAAATTGACACCCATCTGTAACGTGTTTGAGCCGTTTTTTATAGCCCATATTTTGCGGACTACGATTTTAACCTCATGCGCACTACCGCCCGTTTGTTCTGTTGCGCTCGCGATATCAATGTTTTTAGATCCAGAAGGCTGCTTCCGCATGAAAAAAGAGACTCGCCGTGTTAGATTGTACACATGGAAAGCGAACGCTGTGACACATTCTTTAAATTGGCCGACTTTGCAAGCGGTGGCATCATTGCCGTCGTCGAAGTGTATATACAGGCACACTGTAATAGAGACATACGTATTTACAGTGCCAAATGAACAATTTGGTGTTTCGTCCCTTGGCGCTCTCCTGCTCGGCCTGACAGGCAGGTGTCACGCAGTGCGTTGCACTGAAAGCGCATGAGCATACCGCGAAATCTACGCGAGCGTTTTTATAGACAAATGCTCGAAGATTTCTATCACCAGCTGCCACTTGAAAGTGCGTTTAGCTAGCAGGCCAGCAGTGTAGTGTCTGCGCTTTCAAGCATACACTTGATCATACGAAGATAATGAGACAAAGTGTAAACACATGAATGACAGATTCACTATTTATTGACACTCGTAAATCCTCAAACCTGCCAATTGTTCGTTAGTGCGTGAAAAAGTGGAATTTTGTGATGTTTAAAAGCAGACATTGGTTCATCCAAACGTGGCTTTGCCTAGGCCGCCGCATTGTATGAATGAATTATCAAATGCATGGGCATTGGAGCAATGAGGTGATGTAGCTGAAAAATGCACCTTTGTTCTCTTTTCACTTTGCCTCATGGTATTCTGTCTCAAGTTTAGCCATTGTCAAAGCAGCAATTTCGACTGGCACAGCAACACTCATCTGAATGGCATCTGTCAATGTCGTAAGTTGTCATTGCTCCTTTCAGCACATATGTTACATGGTCTTTGACATCTTCAGTACGACCTAAATGTGTTTCACAGCTGTGATTGCCGCAGTGCATATAGAAGCAACGAAGTGATCCCAAATACTTTTGCAGAATAACTGAAATGTGGGCAAGTTCATTCGGATTCATGATTATGGCAGATTTGAACCCAACACTGTGTAACACTACTACACAGACTGGCGTTTCGGGTAGTTGAGACAAGAGTCTTATTAAAACCTCGTTGAGATTTGACAAACTGTTAGCTAGGTGGGATAAAGTAATTGTGATTCAGAATGGTAGCCTCAACATTGAGCACAAGGCAAGAGGTGAGTTTTTTATTGTGATCATTTTCTACAAGCATGCACATTAGCGTTACAGTAGTACAAGCATCTTTGTAGCACATCCTTCCCTGTATAAAAAGGGTCATGTTGCTTACTGCTTAGCTGGTGTTATGCATTGTCCACTTCTATGGTGTTGATGCCCAGGATCTCTACAAAACGGAACCTCTTCGGTACAGTCGTGTGGCTGCTTGTGTTCGTCTCCCCTAGCCAGAGGCATGAAGGGGGGTTCACGGTCACTGACCAAGTCTGATGTATAACCCGACGTTTTGGAACTACACACGGGTTCCTTGTTCACTGAGTAGGACAGGAAATCGTCGTCACTTATGTAGCCAGCATGTGACGTAATGAACATGTGTAAATGGCAGGCATAGTCCCTGGTGTCCGGTTCATCGTAGCTGGCGTCAATTGAACGATTAGCAATTCTAGCAGCCGCCAGGATGACATGTTCTTTTCTTTGGCAACAACAGTGGCATTGTCCCAGTCAATCTTGTGACTATGTTCCTGCGCATGCTCGGCAAATAATAGTCGTGTGACTATTATTTCTTAGATCACATTTTTTTTTTTTCGTTTCCATGCCTGACCAGCCGAACTTTCATCGAACCCTTGATTATGCAGCCAGAGGCAGTGGCACTCGTTGTGTCCTGTTTGAGATGAATGGTCTTTTTGTCCGTGTCTATCCACTATCACCTGGGCTTATCTCCTGGCTGCTGAAGTGTGCCTGCATTTTCCAGGTCAACTACTCGGACATTAATGTCTGGATACAAATTGGGTAGATCTTGTATGCCATGCCCAACATCAGAGTAAGTTTTCTGTTTCTGCTTGCACTTTTGCTCATGCACTTTCATTTTCCTCGGGTCCGGGAGTTGTGGAAAGAAGCTGTTTGCAGTAGCTGGAAGTGTAGTCCTAAGCCTTTGGCTCGTAAGCATTTGCACTAGCGAGGAGCTATTTTTCAGAAGGCTCAGTCTATAATCGTGTGTCTTGTAGGCATCACCTGACGTCTCAAGGGAGTTCTTGGATAAGTTTATGGTGGCTTCTGTGAGATCATTGCGCTGTTGGTAGCGTGGACTGCACGCCATTTGTTGGAATTCTTATGAATTCTGCAAACAGCGAGCTGCGCCCTTTTGGAAGCTACAGTTTGTTGCGGTTCACGACCACTACACTATTGCACGCCTTTTGAAAACAAAGAGGCATTGAGTCGCAACCACAGGTCCTGTCAAACTAGCCAGTACTAGCTCAGGATACCCTTACTAGTATTTTGTGACGATGAGCCACCACACCCCTCCAATAGAAAATATGTCCATAGTGAACTTCTGTAACAGCTTTTCTCGGAATCCCAATTGCAGGAGTGTCACCCTTCTCTTAGCCCTGTGGTGCTAGCATGTACGACATGACTTGAAGACATTTGCTGTTTGTATGTATTTACGATGCAGCACTTTTGTCATCTTGATAGGCATTTTTTGATTTCAAAGTGGCCTTCAAGTGAGAAGTGCTGGGTGGGTAAGCTCCTGTAGCTTCTTGGGCGCGATGGTTTTATTGCCAAAATATCAACATGTCTTGGACTACATTGTCCTTGTAAAGCCAGAATTCTTTCAGAGTTTGCAACACCTTGTCCAGCTCTTTCGAGTGAAAATGCAAAGTTGGCAGCAGCATTAATCTAGCACTTGTTCTTTCTTCAATTGTTGTAAAGAAGGTGGGGAGAGGCAGCATGCATAGCCTTCAATCTTGGTAGGCCCTTGTGGTGCCTGTTATTCTCCTTCACATGAGAACTTCACAGTGTATCAGCTGCGGGAAAGTCTTTGCCTAAGATGTACATTATGCCTCATAATGCATCAATCATGTGCTCATTTTATAGATTGGGAAACAGATTGTTGCCCCATTTATAGAATTTATCTCGAGCTTGCAAGAAAGAAAGCACTTCTTTCTATATCTGGGCATAGCCAGGCATTCTGTCTCTGCAAAATATCTTGAGGCGTATCTGGTAACATGTTGCCCATCGTCTTGCTTTTGGCTGAGCACTGCAACTAGACCACAGCACAAAGCATCAGCTGTGATTAGCAGCTGGTCTCTCATTTTGAGGAGCACCAGCCAAGCACTGGATCTGAAGAAAGTATTTCTTTCCATTTTGAGAATTCTGGAAACTGTGTGGGTTCCAGACAAACCATGCTTTGAAAACAGCATGCTGGACAATGGGTGTAGTGTTTGCATGTTAGGAGCGAATAAACCTAGATAGGTGGTCATGCCCATTAGCAGCAGTATTTCTGGAGGATGGTCTTGGCATGTCTGTGACAGCTTTGAGCTTGTTTTCGTTCATGTGCCCCAAGTAGGATGTTATTGTGATGCCAAACTTACATTTCTCTTTGTGGATGGCAGCTCTTGCACAGTGGGTGCCCTCAAATGTACTGCAGAGTTCGTTGTGTTCATGTTTAGTTGAGCACCAACTGATAACCTCTACCATATGACAAGCAACACATATAAGTTCTGGATGAATATCATTCATATACCATTGTGTTTGATCTGGGGCACACCAGATACCAAATCGCATGAGCAGTTAAAGCGAAACCAACGGAATGGTGCTGTAAAGGTGGTCAAGAACTTTCTGTAATTTTGAGGGATTTGCCAAAACCCTGAATTTGGGCATCAATTTTTCATACACCAAGCTGTGACTTGTAGTATCTGAAGGGTATGGTCTACTGCAGGAATTGGCTCATAGGGCTTGCTTGTTCAGTTTTTGTGTAATCCATAAAAGTGTGGAGTGCTCCTGATGGCTTCGTCACCATAAGCATGCACCAAGGAGTTGGCTCTGTCATAGCTGTCGTAAAACCAGTCTTAAACCTGGAGAAGTTTGGCTTTCGTCTTCTATAAAAGCAGCCATACAAAACAGTGAAATATTAGTGCACAGGACACAGGCTCCAGTTTCAAAATTGTCATGCAAGCTGCGCAAAGTATTTGAGGATGCGGCTTTGAATCTCCACAACCATTAACATTCTCAATCTGTCTAAGCACTCGACTTAGCTTCACAATCACCTCTGTGACCTATTTAGCAAATTTATTTGGAAATAGCAGCATTCTGCCTGATGCACGAGATGGAACTTTATGTTGTGCTAGTCGCCTTACACACTGACCACAGTAACTTGGAGATCACCACCTTCTCGAAATGTCACGAACCACATTGTTTTCAGGGTGAGACAAGCAATCGTGTCTAATTATCATCTGTGACAAAAAATAACTGATGCCTGTGGCAAGGTGCCATTCAAGTGGTTGAGTTCCTCCAGGAGGTAGGGGGTGATACGAGTGAGAACCCTCAAAAGCCAATTATGGCCTTAGCCAAGCAGCCCCAGGTGACATAGTAAAGCTTTTTGGGCACAATGTCATTAGGCACCACCCTATATAATTTATTTGCTTCCACAACATCTGCATGGCTCGCGAGTGTCCGGTGGTAAATTTCTGAAGCCACATCAACCTCGATGTAGTATCCCTAGTTCCAAATACTTCAATCTGCATGCCACTATGTATGGTGGGGGTTACTGGGAAGGAGAATAACGAACAGCTACACATAGATAAAAACTCCCTAAAGGCTGTTATTGTGGAAGGACTGCCCAACATCAACACACGCTATATGATACAAGAATGTTGCTGCTATCAAAGATGAATTCAGTCAGTAATTGAGGATGAAGATAGTTTTACTCAATAGCCTTATAAAAAATGGTAAAAGAAAGCTAATAAATTTGTAACATGTTTTGAATCTTGTCTGAAAAAAAAATCATTAGTATGTCTTGAAATATCTCGCGCAGCCGGTAATCCTGTTCTACTTCTTCATGACCTTCAGGTACGCTAGAGAAGTCTTTCTCATCATTGGGCTAAAAAATGTAGTTGAGCAAAAGGAGTAGACCTAGGTGGCTGACAGGATGGCTCTTCTTTAAGTGCTGTGCGTAGAAGAAAAAAACATGCAAACATCTTCAACACTGTAATGGGCACTAACTGTTAGGGATGAAACATGAAAAACCCTAAGGAAAACATTTAGGTTTGGTGGATATGTAGAAAATACACAGAGACTAAAGACAGTGAAGGACAACGAAAAATGTTTGTGTAAGCTTCTTCACCAATGCGTTTGTTGCCTGTAGACAACACCAGGCAGAACTCTGAAAGCGACCTTCACCCCAAGTCGACGTCAATTCTGCGTGCAATTTGTGCATATTGACACAAAGGTGTGGGGCTCCTGCACTGCAGAACAGCGCGCGCAAAGGTCGGCGTCACGAAAGATAATAAAGTGCGTAAGCTGCACGCTCTTGTTCTGCCCCACCATTAAAGAGAAGCATACATTTTGCAAGACTCTGTCTCCAATCTACATTACATTTTTCGGCGGAGGTGTGGGGTACGTGCTACCACTTGCAGATCGAACGCCGTCTACAAGCCCAGTACGAAGTCCGGTCAGACTCCCGTGCAGGTACGGAAAGCTGTCGACTTCAAGGACTGCCACCTGAGCATGAGCCTCTACGCAATCAAGTCAGAAGGATGAATACATTGGTTCCACCTTCTTCATCGACCGCCCCGACCGAGGTCGTCCTCAACCAGCCACGAATCCCCACATCCTTCCATGGGGACACCTTTGAGGATGTAGAGGACTGGCTCGATCACTTTGAGCGTGTCGCAGAATTCAACGTCTGGACTACAGAGCGCAAACTACGCAACACCTACTTTGCCCTCGAGGACTATGCACGGACCTGGTTTGAGAACCGTGAGGCAGGGCCCTATCGACATGGGACGAATTCCGACGGCAGCTAATCAGCACATACGCCAGCTTCGATCGCAAGGAGCGAGCTGAATCTGCAATGCAGGCGAGAGTACAGAGGCCGAACGAAAGCGTCGCAATGTTTCTCAAAGGTATGTGCCGACTTTTCCGACACGCAGATCCGTCCATGCCAGAAGAAAAGAAGCTAAGGAATTTGATACGCAGTGTCGAGCAAGAGTTATTCGGTGCCCTAATACGCAACCCACCAAATATTGTTGCAGAGTTTCTCGCGGAAGCCGTATCGATGGAAAAGGCACTGCAGCAGCGAACAAGGCAGAACCGCGACGTGTCGACCCTATCGCGTGATTCTCTCGCTATATCCCTGGACAATATTAATCCCTTGTGGGAGCTCCTTAGGCTTATCGTTCGAGAGGAGCTTCAAAAGCTTCAGGTGGCTCCAGCATCGGTACAGCGACCTGCTCTGTCTGAGGTCGTCCGGGAGGAAATCAGGCAGGCAGTCCAAGTCCCAGAGCGAAGCGAGACACCACAGCACAAGGTACGGCAGCCACAACCTCGTATGTCGTATACAGAAGCTGCACGAAGTTCGTTGTCCCCGATTTTTCGCGATGTGAGCGACGTCCTGGACCTTCTTGGTGTGCGCGCCGTTGAACAAGACACTCGCCTCGTTGCACGCCATTCATGGCTGAAACACACCCACCCCACAAGAGCGACGTATGGCGCTCCGCAGACCGGAGGCCCTTGTGTTTTCATTGCGGTGAAGCCGATCACCTCTACAGGGCGTGTCCCTACCAATGAGCTGGGCTCCGTGAATTTTCACTGAATGCGCCGCGCCCGTGCAATGGTGAATGCGCCCTGGAGATTGACGCATACCTCGTTTGCTTTGCCCCACGATTCCGTGAACCCCGGTCACCGCCACCCGCCCGAAACAGGTCTTCCAGCCCCCTATTCAAGCTGAGAGCAACGAGATGTCGCTCACTCAGCCCAGCCTCCCGGGAAAACCAAGTCCAACGACCTGCGGAGGAAGAGGTCGCTGATGTTGCGAACGCTGAAGATCCTCCACTGCAAGGACCGCGATATGACGTAATTGAGACGCAAAGAAAGCAGTGTAGTTCCGTACCAGTTACCACAGATGACCACGAGGTCATGGCGTTAATCGAAACGGGTGCGGACACGTCTGTTATGAGCCAGAATCTCGCGCGTATGCTGAACAAAGTTTCGACGCAATGGACCGAAACTCAGATTCGTACTGCAGGAGGTCATCTCATAACTCCAATGGGCCGGTGCACGGCACGAGTCAACATTCGGGGCTTCACGTACATCGGCGACTTCGTCAATCTTCCTGAATGTTCAAAGGACCTTATACTCGGCATGGATTTCCTTCAGGCGAACGGTCCATCATCGACCTGCAAGAGTCTAGAGTCAGCTTCACTACTATGCAAGCCATAGCGAACAGTAATGACAACGACCGTGACATCGCGCTTCGCGTAACTGACGATCACATCACGTTGCGACCCAAGAGCAGCATGCTTACCCTTGTCCAATGCGACATGGAGGACGCCGCCGAAGGAATTGCTGAGGCAAACATGCCCCTGCTTCTTGAGTGCCACATTTGTATAGCCAGAGGGCTTCTTCAGGTGCAAAACAAATGTTCAGTCGTTTTGCTAACAAACTTTAGCAACGATTATCGGCATGTACCGCGAGGAACAACATGGCCGAACTGAGCTCATTTCTTCACGAAATCACTAACGTTACTGACATTGCCACATTGGAAACCGCATCGTCTCAGCAGTCTGGGTTCCCCAGCCTAAAAGAACGGATTCACGTTAACGCTGCTCTGCCAGACCATCAGAAAGACCGTCTACTGAGTCTCGCGAATGAATTTGTGGACTGTTTTTCAACGTCATCCAAAGTGCGGCGCAAGTGTATCACAAAACACCGCATTATTACGGACGAGTCTGCATGTCCTGTCCGTCAGCATCCTTACAGAGATGCTCCAAGACGACGTGATCCAGCCATCCACCAGCCCGTGGGCCTCCCCTGTAGTGTTAGAAAGAAAGACAACACACTATGCTTCTGTGAAGATTACAGAAAGTTGAACCGTGTCACCAAGCGTGATGCTTATTCATTGCCACGCATCGACGACGCATCGGATCGTCTACAACATGCCAAGTTTCTTTCTTTGTTGGATCTTAAATCAGGATATTGGCTAATCGAAGTTGATGAACAGGATCGTGAAAAAGCAGCATTTGTGACACCTGATAGGCTGTATGAGTTCAAAATTCTCCCCTTCGGTCTCTGTTCCGCACCTGCCACCTTTCAGCGGACGATGGATACCGTGCTTGCTGAACTCAAATGGCAAACCTGCGTCGTATACTTAAACAATGTCGTTGTGTTCTCGAGCACGTTTGACGAACATCTCGCATGACTCGAGGGTGTCCTGCGATCCATACTGCCAGCCTCACCATCAAGCCTGAAAAACGCTACTTCGGGTTCCAAGAGCTCAAATTTTTTGGCCATGTCGTTGGTCCTCAAGGCGTCCGACCAGACCCCGACAAGTTAGCTGCCGTCGCTGAGTTTTCACCACTCACAGACAAGAAGGCTGTCCAACGCTTCCTTAGTTTGTGCGCATATTATGGGCGCTTCGTCAAGGGCTTCTTGAGAATTGCTGAGCCTCTAACAGGGCTTACATGCGATGATGCGCCTTTCATTTGGGCGGAGGAGCAGCAGCAATCGTTCAATGAAATGCGCAAGCGTTTGCAAGAGGCCCCGATACTTGCTCATTTCAACGAAGACGCTGACACTGAAATCCATACTGATGCCAGCAATGAGAGTCTCGGTGCTTGTGCAGTGGCAAGCTGGTGCGGAACGACCCGTTGCTTATGCAAGCCGCAGTCTCACCAAGTCTGAGAAAAACTACTCAACCACTGAAAAAGAATGCTTAACGGTTGTGTGGGCAATTGGTAAATTCCGACCCTACTTGTACGGTAGACCCTTTAACGCTGTGAGCGATCAACCACGCCCTGTGCTGGCTTGCCAACCTCAAGGATCCTTCAGGCAAACTAGCCCATTGGAGCCCTCACTTACAAGAGTATGATATTACAGTTGTCTACCGATCTGGCAGGAAGCACAGTGACGCCGACTGTTTGTCACGTGCACCACTCCCTACGACTTCATTGGACCCTGACCATGACTTGCCATTTGTCGCCGTTATCGACGCCATAAAGATGGTTGAGCACCAGCACGCTGATGCTGAGCTGCTGCCGTGGATCAAACACCTCCAAGGAGTTGAAGGTGTTTTACCCTGCTTGCTCATGTGCGGCTTATCCTCATACTACTTGCACAACAACGTCCTTTACAGGAAAAACTGCGGAAGCGGCCCCAATACGTACCTCCTTGTCGTGCCGTCGGCGCTACGCCACAACATTTTGCGAGCCTGCCATCATGAGCCATGCGCGGGACACCTGGGATTCGCCAAGACTTTAGGCAAGGATACGACAGAAATATTACTGGCCCCGGCCATATTCTTCTGTGCAACGGTACATGAAGACCTGCCATGATTGTCTGTGCCGTAAGAAAGCACCAGTTAAACCGACTGGCTTTCTCCATCCTGTGGACCTTCCTCAAGCACCGTTCCAACAAATAGGAATGTATCTACTTGGGCCATTCCCAGTGACCTCTTCACGCCACAGATGGATAGTCGTCGCTACCGACTACTTAACCCGGTACGCCGAAACCGAAGCTATTTCGCAAGTAAATTTATATGAAGTGGCCAAGTTCTTTGTACGCCGCATCGTCCTACGACATGGTGCACCGTCTGTTCTCATCACTGACCGCAGTACAGCATTTACACCGGAACTTATGCAGGATGTTCTCCTGCTGACGCATAGCTCTCACCGCAAGAACACTGCGTATCACCCTCAAACCAATGGATTAATGGAACGTCTGAACAGAACACTGGCTGATATGCTCTCCACGTATGTCGACGTAGAGCACAAGACGTGGGACGCGATCTTACCCTATGTGACTTTCGGGTATAACGCTGCTGTACAGGAGACTACATAGCTTACGCTGTTCGAACTTGTGTAGGCGCCACGTCAGGTCAACACTTGACGCCATGCTACCTATGGCTGATAATAGCCCGACCAGCGAACACGTAGAAGAGTTCGTACAAAGAGCCGAAGAGGCACGCCAGCTTGCTCGGCATCGTATCCGGAGCCAACAGCATACCGCCACCCTTCGATACAACCAGGGTCGTTGCGACATCCATTACAATACCGGCGGCTGCGTGTGGGTCTGGACGCCCGTCCGCCACCATGGACTCTCAGAAAAGTTGATCCGCTAGTATTTTGGTCCCTACAAGGTTACACGCCGCCTCAGTGACGTGACCTACGAAGTGGTCCCCTGCAGTTCTGAGCCCAGTTCACTACGTCGTCGTCCTCCCGCTGAAGTTGTTCGTGTAGTGCGCATGAAACCCTACTATACGCATACCTGAATGCTGAGATGCACCTGAGGAGCTCCATTTCTTATGTAGCTGAAAGAGCTTTTTGAACCGAGACAGTCGCTCTTCTCATGGGAGGCAATTGACACAAAGATGTGGGGCTCCCGCACCGCAGGACGGCGCACGCAAAGGTCGGTGCCACTAAAGACGATGAAGTGCGTAAGCTGCACGCTCTTGTTCTGGCCCGCCATTAAAGAGAAGCGTATATCTTGCAAGACTCTTGTCTCCAATCTACGTTACAATGTAATCGTTGTCGGGTGTAAAATTAAGCTTTATATTGCATGTTTTACACATTACTCATCTGATGCCTTAGCAGCAAAGGTTTTTCCTCTGCCTTTCTTGTAAAAAAATTTTGGGAAGTGCCCACGTGCATCTACTTTATTTTTTTTTTTTTTGTGCATGGCACATGTGCTGTTGGCCTGGAACTGATTCACAATGGTATTAACAGCCATAGCGTTCAGGGCCCCGTGTCGCTGAAAATCCAGCAGTGGTGTTGGCGACCTTTTCCATATGAGAAAATTTATCCCGAACCATGCATCCTGATTCGTGCAGGCCCTCCACGTGGCATATAGGCGTTACTGAACTAATTAAAATTCTCAAAGTATAATGTGTCAAAATTTCATAAAGTATGGCTTGCACACAACTTTGAGACATGATAGCGTTGGATTGTAATTTGAATATGCGAGAAAACATCATTCTGTTGCGCGGAAACTCAAACACAAACCCCTTTTCCAGCTGCCATTTCAGGTATGTCTTAGGAGTGGCATGCCCCAGAAAGCTCGCCTTCGCGCATAGCGTTTGCCACCAGCATTTCAAGGGAAACATTGCAGAAGCATAAGCTGCAGTTGCCCAGAAGCGTGAGAAGCAGCCAGGGATCTTTTAATGCTATCGTGTTCCACTCTTAAAGGCGCAGCTTAAGTGTCCTCCAACCTTTTTTTTTTTTTCCGCTGTTTGGGGACTGCCTTCTTGAAGGTGTTGCTTCGTTTCCTTTCTGCTGTAGGGTGAATGCAATATCTGCTTTGAACAACAGCAAAGCCACGTTTTGATTGCACTTGATGCTGGCCGCACTAGCGCGGCATCTCTCCTATCCAACAGTTCACTATGATGTTATCACTGAAATAGAATACACAGGACACCTTCGTGTACCACTTCATCTACCTCGAAGTAATATGCCATAGCTCTATGATCATATCCTTAACATCCACTACTTTCTTGGATTCATTTCAGATAGCTGGAATGTACAGACTAAAAAAGCTCGGAAGCGCTTGCACTCTTTGGAGAATTTTGTATGAGCATTTTCAGGCTGTTCTGGTGACAATAAAAAATACTGGCTCTCCTGTAATCGAGAATAGATGTAAGCATGAAATGGCTGCCGACAAAGCAGATTGATTGTAGATGTTACTAGCCACAATATTAAAATGGGTGTAGCGCACATTCGCAATGGCACACCCCACCCCCCCGCATCACGCAACTGTACACTGGTCCATATGGAAGCAAGTTCCCTGTCAAAGACAGAACCCCATTGCAAGTCTCGTCATGGTCCACCATATGCGCCGTGGACCTCGCGGACTGCTGGCATTGAAAAGAGCACAAGCAACTGTGTCTCAGTGCCAAAAAATGACAAGTGTACAGTGCCTTGTATCTGCCTCTGAACGTTGCTATTAGAAGTGACAAATAAAACTTCAGCATACTAGAAGTTACAGCTTGAGTGATATTGTGAGCAAATATTTAGAACTCAAAAGCAATATTTTTTTAACATGTTTGGGAAGTAACTAGCATATGTATTGCAGTCTTGACTGTTTGCCCGGATGAGCTGGTTTGAGTGCCAGGATAATGGCTCTGGCTTTTGGTTAATTGAAGGTGGCTGACAACAGGAGCTAAAAGCATTTCATGCTTAAAATGTCTGCAGCAGTGGCACTGTTCGGTTAGTCAAGGACCTCATTTCATGGCCCTCATTCTGACACCTTCGAACACTGTTTCTGCCTTTGTAACGCTTCCTAGAATTTGTCCTTCAAATTCTTATGTGAAAGAACCATGCATCAATTTTGGCATATTTCTCAAACTGTACGAGCAGAATTGCTGCTGATTTCATAAATACAACCTGTAAATCAATACAGCAGAATTGTTAGTTGAAATATGTAATCCAAATCAAGGAGCCATTCTCAAGACGATGTTCCCGCTGGCACTAATGCGTGTCATTCCTGGCGTTGGTGAAATCTTTATTCTACATTATAAAGCATGAAACGTTCGCACATGCTCTTATTTCCTTGTTTTTTGGGCTTTGCCGTTTCAAGGAGCTTTGCCCTTTGAGTGGCAGCAGCCTGATTGACATAACTTCTGACTCACGTATTTAACATTTTTGCACGGATTGGTCAAGGAGTAGCCAGATTTTGAGAAGTACATCTTTAGCAGAGTCTATAGGTGCTGGCTTTTGGTGTGGAGAGACAAGCAGCTTCATAGCTTCCCTCCTGTCTCTTGTCATTGTGTCAGCAAACTGAAATGAAAACTCTCGAAACAGTATATTTGTTAATGAGGAATCTTTGCAAGGCACATTGTGAAGCACATGCCGATGAATTGCTTCAACCTTTTACATTAAACAAATTATGCCATGTGCTGTCAAGAGGCAAATAAAGCTGTTTGCTTTAAAAATTAACAATAACCTCCACAGTTTGTGAAGTGATTGAGATATTGTTACCCAGTACCTTCAACAAAGATGTTATGGGAAACAGTGCAAGGAACTAGCATACTTACACTAATTGCATGTATTTGGCGGAGTTGTGTGGGAGACAAGATAGCCAACCAATTTTCCTTTAATGCATGTGAGCTTTGTCATCTTCATGGTGTAATGTAATCTTTTCAGGTAGCAGATAAAGAATGTGTGGCAACATGAAATGGCCTTTGATGACACAGGCGAGTAGTGGATGCCACACTTCAGTTCTAATTAAAGTTACATCAGCACAGAGCATGTATGCTACGACCAAGTTGGGTCCATACTTTGGATTACCGTGTACAGTGTCACTCTCTTCTGCATTGCAGAAGATGGAAGCCAGTGTTTCTTTGCTGTTGCTATTTCAATTTAGTATATTTTCATGTTTTCATGCTCTGCAATATACAGCCAGAGGTTGCACGGTCTTGAAATGAAGACTACTTTTTGTGTTTTCAAGATAAAATTTTAGCTATAATAAACGGAATTTCCAAAAAACAAATTTTATGTTTGGCCTGCCTTCTTTTGGGTGATCAGACATGGGAGCTATTGATGCATCATGGCTCATACGTGCTGCCTTTATGCTTGAGAGGTGTGTGCACAATGCTCCTTACATGTTGAAAAAAAAAAATGGAGACCATCCATAATTGGTCTTGGGTTGCTTTCTTAGCCACAAGTGCTATCTGAAAATATAGCTGCTTTTTGTTACTCTTTCTGGCGGTGCGTTTTAGATACATAAAAATTATGATGGACGTGCATGTTCAGTGTGATTGCAGGAACGAAAAACTTTACTGAAAGATCCTTTGCAAGAGATGCAAGTGCTTGCCCATTTCATGAAAAAAAAAAGGCTTTGTTTTCATTGTATACAGTAATCTAATGGTCAGGCAGACTTGATCACAAAAGCAAAGAGAGAAATTCAAAGCCTGCTGACCACATCGTAACTGTCTAGTGCATAGACAACACTTGCACGTTGGCCAACAGCATGGGAAAGGAGAAAGAGATTGCCATGAAGCACATGTGGTGAAAAGGAGAATGAAGCAAAAATTGGTAGCATTCAGAAAAAGCTAGATATTCTTGATGAGAAAACTGAAACATTGGACAAATAAATAATAGCAAACTTTATCAAGTCTTACCGCCGTATTCAGCAATACGTATTGAAGCTCATGCTTGACTTGATATAAATGACGCATGGTGTGAACGCGCCCAAGATGCTCATTGCGTTTCTTTTGGTGTGTTCATGACGGGCGTCATTTAAATCGAGTCAAGCATGGGCTTCAAGTTAAGATGCATTTATGAATACGGGGGTTCGTGTTGCGGCATGGTGAGGCTCTCTGGAATGAAGACTTCATGAACTAGAGAATAGATGTGCCCGTGAGAACCTACTTTTACGTGTTATCGCAGACATCTGAATCACAGGAGCAGTCTGAAGCATGTGATAGGTTTGTGAAGACTTTCCGAGAAACGTGCATGGGTTTTCTCTGCAACAGTTTGCTACAATCGGGGGTATGACTCATTTTACATTTCCTGATCACCTTGCATATTTCCGCACAATGCTTTCGTCATTACTGTTCAGTGGTTCAGTGGCACTGAAAAGGCAATACAGGCATGAATGTCAAAAGAGGCACTTGTAGGCAGGGTAAATGCAAGATTACCTTGTTTACATGTCCATAGTTTGTGCTTACAAAGAAGGCAGAAGAAGGATGCCAGGAAAAAAAGCATTTCGTCTGAGGTTGCTCTCATTATGAAGCTGTTTACAATGATGAGAGCTAAAGACAAAAAGTGTGGTCCTAATGAATGGACACATTCTCCCAGTTGCAATTCATAGTTTAAGATATTGAGGGACTTCAATCGCACTTCAAAAAGAAGTCCATGATCAATAAACAGTGCAGGAAGCCAGTATAACAGTTTTCATTGACAGTGAATTGGCCCTAGGATATGATCCAGTTTGCATCTTCAATAAAATGGCTATTGATTGGCTACTATTGATCTGTACAGTAAGTGCAGCACGCAGTACCATTTATGCCTTGGGCCTCACTTATGCCATGTCAAAATTGTGGAAATACAACAGATTCATAAAACCAGCTCTCTTTATCACCTTATCTTAGGGAGGTACTTGTCAATGTTACAGTGCAGAGCACGAACATTTCCTTAGGAGAAACCTTCCAGTTATTTATGAATTATATGGGAGAGGATCACTACCTCTTGAAAACTGTTCTGCATAACACTCTTGCTTCTTCACACATCTATCATGATCCGTCAAATACGGGATAAGTTGGGTGCTGCAGATAAATGGTTCCTGCAGAGCCTAAAGCTACAGCATCAATAGGTAGCTAAATTTTCATTCTTCAAGTTTGGTCCAGTTCTCTGAAACATAGACATAGAACTGAAACTGTTCAATCTGAATACCAATATTAAATGTGTTATTTTGGGGCTTCAATGATTTGCTGAAGTTGATGGAAAGTGAAGGACTGTATAAAAAACATGGCTGTAAGGTCAGCTATCATCTTCTGCGCATAAACTTTCAGATACTGCACTAAATATAATCTAAAACACATGAAAAGTTTTTATACATTAAAGTACAGCCACACTGGATCACGCTAGCATCATTATCATATGTCACTGGTGTGGCACTTCAACACAATGTGGGAACTACCATGGCTCGTACAATGCTCCGAAGGATACATTGCAATAGCGCAACTATGCTCAATGGCATTTGAACTGTTTCTTGCAATTTACAACTTCTAGCCATGCACTTATTCATTTATGACTTGGATGGTCGTGAAGCCTAAGTGCTTTTCTACCTAGCAATACTGCAAGCTTGTCTGCTGACACTAGCTGCACAAAAGAGCAACAGTAGCTTGTGCTCCAGCAGAACTTGAGGGCGGATTACAAGTTCTTGCCACACTATAGATGAGAAATATGAACATACTCCCAAGCTTCAATATCTTAGCCGGTGTAAAGCTGCAATACAGGTACTGCATTCCCTTAATTGCACTGCTTACAGCTGTCAAACTATACCTCTGGTGCTATGCACATTTTGGGGATGGCAAGAAGTTCCACTAGACAAGGTATCAACCACACAGGCATTTAAAACATTGAGTTAAGGGTGTTTAAGACTGACTAAACACAATTTGCCACTTGGCTTGGATCTCGATTCCTTTCCCCTCTAGTGTCATTGACTGTAGAGCCACAACAGGAGTAGAGTAGCAATGCTTTGTTGTCTTGCCTGTTTACTAATAGCAAGAAACTACGCTCTAGCACTGTAGCATAATCAAAGAACAAAAGGTTAAGTGCAAGCTTGATCAACCAGCTCTCCAGTAGTCTGGGCCCCACGTCAGAGGGTATCGTCGTATGGTGTCAGGACTACAAAAGTGCATGAAGACTACTGGAGGCTGCAGTTTCAGTAGAAGGTGGGGGATAACCCCTAATTAAGGGTAAGCCTTTGCTTTTGACAATGATCGGCCAAATTTAATCACGATTTCCCACTTCTCCGCCGGTGCAGAAATGCCATCGTCCTTTTAAGATTGACCACATTACAAAAACGTACGTACGTACGTACAGTCCTATACACTGCGGCTGGTCGCGTCGCAATCCCGTGTTTCTCTAGTTTTAACGCCCGCGCAGTACGTATGTAGTACTCAACAATCGGTTTGCTCTGGCGCAGTTTTAGAAGACGATTGTCGTCGTGCTCTTTGCGCATCACAAACGCGTCACACACACGCACGCACACACACAACTCGATTGTGCAACACGCGCTGTTCCACCTTGCATCGCTTCGTTCGTGGTCGTGCTGTTTGCGCGAACAAACGCGTCACACACGCAACTCGACTGCTCTGCGCACATTAAACGCCAAAACGCGATATTCCACCTTCGTTCGTGGTCGTGCTATTTTGAGCATACACATTCGTCACACACGCAACTTAATTGCTCTTTGCACACACCAAGCGCGTCACAAACACACCACCCACCCACACACACACACACAGCTTCGATTGCCGTAAAATCCGCTGTTCCACCTTGGTATCGCTTCGTTCGTGGTCGCGCTGCTTGCGTGCACGCGCAATGAAACTCCCACCCTGTTGCTCCGGCGAGTTGGCACAAACCCTGCGCTAGCGCATATTTCTATGGGCCCCGTGGCGCGCGCATGGGGACTAGGGCGTTTCAGGAGCTAGGCGCGTTTTTTACACGACAACTAGGGACCTAGGCTCCCCTAGGGCGCAAAGTTACCTAGATATATAGTTCCCGCTGGCGCCGCGGGGGCGGCGCTGCAGTCGACCGGCTGCACAGGAGAGCGAATGTAAATGCGCGGCCCGGAGGTATGAAATCTTCGATTGGCGATATGCGTAAGACTTAGTGCGCGCAATATTGCGCAAGCTATCGGCGTCATTGATTGATTTGCGTTATGGGCGAAACAGCAATTTTGTAGCGAAGTTGTTAGCCTCTTGTTGGTCGGCATTTTTTTTCGTGTCCATGTCCGTGGGCAAAAAAACGTGCGCCGATTCCGGAGGTAGGGCAATACTGGCCCGACAGGCGGCGGAGGTGCAGCTGGCTTCAGGGACTTAGCAAACTGAAGCGAAGAGTGTATACATCATTTGGAATCACGAATACAGCACACAGAATTCACAGCATTCGTTTCAATAGAAAGGACAAGCACAAAACAAGCATCCGAACCGCGTCATTGATGATAAGGCGCTCCCGATAACAATCTAGTCTTTCGTATATAAGACAACGAGCCTAGCAACTAATCTCATTGTTGTCGCAGCACCGCTATGGGTAGGCAAGGCATAGTTACGACTCCCGATGAGCAGCGTGAATGGGAGAAGCGGCAAAGGGAAAAAGGAAGGGCAATACGACCAGCGGCGGCATGCTGCCAAAATTACCATTACTCCAATTCCTACCATTACTCTAATGCAATAAAGCGTTGCATACCGCCCTCAGCAGCTGTAGCGGCGGTTTTCAACAACTTTGAATGTTGGACATACATTTTCGCAAGAACGGGATGGCGAGTCAGTGTTTCTTTTTTTTTCAAATTTACTTTCTTGTTCTTTTCCTGTGAATTCAAATACCTTAGCTGAAGTACAAATCCATCCATAAAGCTGGGCTGACAGCTGCAGTATCTAGATGTTCTCTCTCTTTCAGTGCCGTAGATACGTCTGTGGTTCAGTGGATAACTGCGCAATTTGTTCTTCCATTACTTACAGTAAAAAAAAAAGGACAAACAATATTATTCCATTCTTGCTATAACGAGTCTCTCTTGTCCGTGATAAAGGCAGATGCAGAAATGCAAAGGTGGATAACAAGGCCCAATGTATATCAAAGAAGGCGGAATGTTTGTAAGCAGAAGGTTTAGAAAAAGTTTATTTTGATTGTTCTTTTGATGTAGAAAAATGTTAAATAAAACTCACTAAGCGCACAATTCGATCGGTACAAAAATTTCGGCGTTGCCTCTTTAACGGGTTTTTCGCTTGATCGAGCTCAGACTTTTGTCTCTTAAGCGACAAAAATGCGCATTCGGTGGAAATTTTTATATTTTTTATTTCATACTTTTCAAAATTTCATTCTTGTAGATTTGTCACGACATTTCTCTTAGCCTATTTTTAGTCGCCTTTAGCGGATTCCGCATGTTGTTTTATCGGAACGGTAACAGTCAACGGCAGAGAGAGCGTCGCTTAAAAAAAAAGAAAAATAGAAATGCATTCATCCTATATCATGACCGACCACAAGCTCGCTCTTCGAGAGGGAAAAAAAAAAGGAAAAGAACCGAACAAAAGAGCACGTCACCATGTGCCCGACGCAACTGCGAAACTTTGTTGCGACGTCAAAACATGGTTGTCCATGCACACAGATGACAGCGTGCCAAGAGAAGTGCCTATACGAGTGTGTTATTAACCCCCCAATAAACAAGGCGGACTCGCATGGCTCTGCCGCGCTGCTTTCCCGTCATCCGAATCTCCTCCTCGCGGTGCCCTCTGATTGACTGGCGGCAACAAAAACAAGTGTACGCCGATTTCCCTCTCGCGTGTCTACACGAATGTCGATGGTGCGACGCCAAGGCTGTGGCCGACAAAACGACGACGACTACGCGGCGGAGCCGTACATTGAATGGGGCGGAGGGAGGGTAGGGGGGGGAGAGGGGGATGCGGGACCACGGCGGCAAGGTCACGAAATCCGCCAGGGCCTTCCTCCGTTGCTCCCGGTGCGTGCGAGGCGCAATCTTTCCTGCAGTCGCTCTGGCATGCACGCGTATGTCGCGTAAAATTTCGTTTCTCTCGCACTATAGAACATAGCTCCCTCTCCCTCTATCTCTCTCTCTCTGTCCCCGCTCTCTCCTTCTTCACAGCGTCACCAACCTCCGATTTTGTCGCGTTCTTTATGTCCGCCCCCCCCCCCTTCGGTTCTGAGCGACGCGCACCTGTACGACCTCATAACTATATACGGCCTCCTCACCTCCCCCCGCCGCCCCCCCCCCCCCCCCAAATTTCGAGTGTGCATATTCGTGTGTATATTAGGCAATATGTTGCTTGGAAAAAAAGTCGACAGTTTAGGGCAAGTGTGACAGACGCGCGATCCGGCCCAGCCTTTTAAGTGGTCGTCGCCGCCTAATTAAGTGGTATTCAGCCGCATCATCAAGCCTGCGTAACCTACATATTTAGAAAAAAGAAAAGAAGTGAATACAAGCGGAGCAGGACACCGCACAAGTTTCCATAGAGCCCTTGTCCCGTTGTTGATGTCGTTGTTGCTATTGTTGTTGTCTAGAGTAAATGAGGCTCAAATAAGTGTCGTGTGGCATATTACACCAGATCATAAGAATAAGCCAACAAACACTGACACCAAGGACAACATAGGGGAAATTGCTTGTGCTTAATAAATTTATTAAGCACAAGTAATTTCCACTATGTTGTCGTTGGTGTCAGTGTTTGTTGGCTTTTTATGATATGACTACTAAGAATCGGGCCCCTCGGTTAATCCCCTTTCTTCTCGATATTATACCACAGTCCTTTAATACTCTATACCGACTATGGAGGATTGACCAAGGATCGGCGGATTGACCAGGAATATACCCATTCAAGGTAGGTGTATGAGGCTCTCTAAAGTGACGAATGGCAAAATAGCATAGTAGGGCGGCATCAGACGGGACATAGGTAAATGTTTAGTAATGGTATTAAGTAACACAATTTCACGAAACACACCTCTAACCTACCCTCCATTGCGGAATGCGCTACGCCAGATAAATAACAGGTGGCCGGTAATCAAGAAAAGCAGACTACAAGATCTCATGATGCTTCCGTAACTGTCAAGTATGGGAATAGTAATGACGGGTGAGGCTATGGACGCCAAATTAAGGGTTCAGAATTTTGCACAACGTATAAGTCAGTTACACACACAATAACAAGTCATAGTTGGTGCTTGCAGTGGTTCGTCGAGCCTCTTATGTCTCATATGTTCCCCCGAGATGGGTAACCACGCAAGCTTTTACGTACGACAGCAAGTTACACTCGTTCGATTGCACTGCATGATTTGTGACATATTGCCGGAACCGTTTGCTTTGTCACATATCTAATCGCGCAAAAAACAACTTAAAAGAAAAGCAGGGAAAAGACCGCAAAGGTGGACGCCGGTACGTCGAAGGCAACACCCATCATTAAACGAGCGCATTGTAGATGGCGCCACAATACTGCGTCGCAGTAAACTAAGAGGCTTCTTCACGGCTCGTAGTACTTGCGTTGTCAAAGTGCTCCAGGAGCGGCGATTAATGAGCCAGAGCGCTTGTACCCCAGCGACAGACACCGCGTGCAAGGAATACTTAAACTTGTCGCCCCTACGCGAAGAGGCTTAGTTTTGTCCACCAGCATACATAATGTATGCGCGTAAATCAAACGCACCATCGCAACTGTCTATATCAAAAAAGATAAGAAATAGTGCGCAGTAAAAGGAACGCTTACATCTTGCATGCCCGCATGCAAGTGCGTGTGTGTGTGCGTGCGCGCTCGGGTGCTCCTATCTAAATACATGTAAAAGGAGAATTCGTTTTTCTCGGCAACCACTGCACCAAACTTGACGAGGTTTGTTGCATTTAAAAGAAGAACTTAAAAGCTAGTGACTGTTGGTTTAGAATTTTTGATTCTGGTTGTAAATTTTTTACTAAAGGTTGGCAAAAATAAAAAAAAATTCAGAAAATGAAACTATTAAGTTTACAACTTTGTAACTCAGCAATGAAAAGTGATATCACAACTCTGGTAATTGCATCTCATAGTACACCTAAAGCGGACAAAATTGATGTGTTAACATGAGTCCAAAAAGAAATAGTAATATGGAAATACAGCTATTGCAGAACTCTTGTACACAATGTAACAAATTCACGTAAGATATAAATTGACATATAGAATTTGTCCGCTTTGAATGATCTAATGGATGCCGTTTACAGAACCGCGATACCTGTTCTTGATGCAGAGCTATTAATTTGTGAACTTCGTGCTTCTATTTTTTCTTATCTTCCGAATTTTTGAAAATTCCGTCAATAAAATTCAGGCCCTAAATCGAAATTTGGCTTCCATCAGTCACTAGAATTTAACTTTCTCTCTCAAATGCAGCAAATTTCATTAAAAGCGGGCATGCGGTTATCTCAGAAAAGCGTTTGTGCGTTTTACATGTATTTAATAGGCAGCATCGCAGTTGGGCCCGAGCTAAAGCTTCCTCCTCTCTCTCTCTCTCTCTCTCTCTCTCTCTCTCTCTCTCTCTCTCTCTCTCTCTCACACACACACACACACACACACACACACACACACACACACACACACACACACACACACACACACACACACACACACACACACACACACACACGAACGTGTGTGTGGCTTATTTTCAAACGCCGCATAGAGAGATGGCAGGAGCCTTGAGACCATGAATGCAGCCGCTCAGCTAGAAGATGTGCCCCTTACGTAGAGATTGAAATGGTACTGGCTTTTGTGATCGTGAGCGCTGCTTTCCGATAATCTTGTGCCCGATGCAAACGCTCTGATAGAGCGGTATCACACACGAAATAACCACTTGACGAGGCGTGGCGGATATTGTTTCCCATTGCGGTCACAACTCTCGCG
Organism: Dermacentor variabilis; assembly: GCF_050947875.1. Taxonomy (NCBI): domain Eukaryota; kingdom Metazoa; phylum Arthropoda; class Arachnida; order Ixodida; family Ixodidae; genus Dermacentor; species Dermacentor variabilis. The sequence continues at coordinate 142,339,094 of NC_134573.1, forward strand.
TGATTTCCAAGATTAGTTTAATTAAGACATGCAGAAGAGAACCGCTTGTAGTGTGATAAGAATGCTTGGAAACGCACGCGCATGTGAACTTCGACGTACAGGACTATCGTTCTTATCTGTAACATGCGCACGCGAAGATTACTGGATCTCACAAACACAGGGTGATACACCCGGACATGCGTATCCTGTTTCGGTCGTGCATAACTTGACGCTCCTGCCTGTCCGGCCTGCATTTCGTATTTCCCCATGAATGAGCAGCCATTGTTAATAACTGCATGCAGTTGGAAGAATAGGTCCACGGTGTGACTTACTGACTCGATGTTAGGTCTGAATGTCACCAAAGGTTCGCCTATAGCCATGACGGATGGTGCAGAACGTGAGAGTGGGGGAATGGGGCACGGCTCCGAAGTGAGCTTTACATCCAGAGTTCATATACAACTCGTGTAGAAGACTCAGTGCCCAGGACGGAGGAAGGAAACTAAGGAGAGGCCCTGGCGTCACTCTTTGTGAAGCTAAAGTGAAGCCGGAAGTTGGCGTTGCTCATGGCGTTGCTCCGCCTATCGGGCCAGCTCTCCTCTCTTGTTTACATTTCTCGCGAAACCACGCCACGTTAGCACGTTAGCATGATTCCGCGAAAGAGGGCAACATTTCCCGCGAATATTCCTTCGCCCGTAGCCATTGCCGTGGCGCGGTACATTGCGTACAGCGTTGCATGCGCGCTAATTTTCACGAACTTTAGTTCCTCCTGTCCCACCTGGCCACAGCAACATCCGGTAGAGCACGGTCCAGATAATGCAGCGCAACAAAAGACGGAGACCAGCGCAAACCTGCCCGCACGCCGCCTTTTCCACGGTACGAAACCTACGGAGCAACTCGTGTGAGCGCACAGAACCATAAAAAAGCCGCAATTGTGGCCTGGCCCGAAAGGCGTGGCCGCTACAGCAAAGAAATAAAAAAAAACAGCAAAAAAGAGGAGAACCTACTACGTCATTTCCTCCACACTTTTCTCCTAGCGCGTGGAGGGGGTATAGGGCCTCTCAGTTTCCTTCATCCATGGTGCCCAGGAATATTCACATTCCGCCCTCATCGAATTGCGATACGGATAATGTAAGACAGCTCCATTCCTTGCGGGGTGACTCAGCATAATTACATTGCAAACTGCAAAATTTAAGAGAAACACACCGTCTTATTGAGAAGCATAATCGAAAAAGGCTCACCGGAAGTGTGTATACCGGAGAGCTATAGTCAGCGTGCCATTCCGTTCCGCTCGACGCCTGGTTTTCCGCCCGCTTTTCGCCGCTCCAGCCGCCATATCGCCTGGTGTGAACGCATATATACGCTTAGCGGCCAGGTCCTTGTCTGCATAGAGTCGATGGATGTTTGCTGAGACTGCGGTTCAGAGACTAGAGGTGTGAAAATCAAAGAAAGATCGTAAATGACTATACGCAGATCGGGTATATTTCCTCTTTGAAAATTAGAGTCATTGCCTGTTCCTTTGAAAAGTCTTTTCTGGGAGCTCAAGCCGCGCCATTCCTCGCACCGGGGACACTTTCCGGACCTGTCGAACGGAGACGGCTTTTGGCTTAAAAAGGAATTAAAAAAGGACGATAATTTCAGGGCCATGGTGCTTGATAATTTATGCACATCTATTAGGCTCAAAGTTAACGCGAAGCCTGTGGCTGTGACGCAGACGCAGGCCCTCCATCTTTGCCAGCGAGCCCAAACTTGCGTCGTTTTACATCAGTGTCATGATCGACCATATACGGGCCAGCATATTAACTAAGGCGACTTGTACTACGTGCCCTGCAGGCTTAATGCGCACAGGTGTTCATTTGCTTTGAATATTTTTTTGCGTATAATGGGCGTGCGTGTGTGTGTCTGTGAACTTAGCCACCACACTATTTTTCGATGGCTCCTACAATCCAAATCGTAGTTGCCGATGTCGGAATCTGAAGAATGTAATTTATGCAAAATTTAAAAAGAAAGTGTCTTTTGGCCCGCGTTAACATTGCAATTTGAATTCATTGTATACGCATGCCCTATACCGACCGCATCATGCATATATTGATTTGATAACTTTCGCCTTCGTACAAAAAAACGCACATTTAGTGTGGTTTTAAGAGTTCTTGCTTCTTACATCGCTTTTTAATTCTCTGAAACTCTGTTTAGCGTTTAACGGAGACAAAAACGAAGCGGAAGGCAAACAGCGAGGAATAAAATTATTCGCGCACTAACTTTGATATTGCCCGTTAAAGAGCTACGATGAGATCTGCTCACGCTTTATAACACTTGTCTACAGCGACATGGAGTATATACACACACACACACACGACTTCCCACTTCTAACACATTTCTTGCCTTTACTTCGCTACCAAGCCACGACGTGACTACCATGGCCGAGAGGACAGCTGAGCGCCCGCTGACGCCTTTACTTTGCTACCAAGCCACGACGTGACTACCATGGCCGAGAGGACAGCTGAGCGCCCGCTGACGCACGGCTCGTCCTCGAGGGACGCTAGAAGAAGAGTGCGCGAACGAGACGCCTAATTAATTTCGGACATTGGTGCCGGTCATAAAGATGCCGGTCATAAAGATGGCGTCCGAAGTGCGATTCTGGGGACGAGCCATACATTTGATGACGCCTGCGAGAACAGCGAAAGAAATGGGGAAGAGCGAAGGGAAGGGGCGGGTGGAGATAGAGCTTCTCCAAGACATTTGGCATTGTAGCCTAGTTGTAAAGACAGCGTGGAGCGAAAGAAAATACGAACATTTGGAGTGTCGAGCCGTTAGCGTAATAAGCTGCTTAGGAGAAGTAGTGTGTCCCACTGAGTGTCCCAGAAAAACTAACAGAGGAGGAGGAGGAGGAAACGGAGAGAGAAGACAGACCACAAACAGCGTAGGCGTAGGTACAAAAACGAGATCCCCAGAAAGTTTGATGCTGGGAATTCTTCGTGTTAAAAAAAAAAGAAAGAAAGAGAAAGGTTGGACATTATGTAAAAGAACAAGAGCTTGGTGGCGCAACCCACGGCCCCGATTGAAAGGGAACGCTCATATCATTCATTCATTCATTCATTCATTCATTCATTCATTCATTCATTCATTCACCTTCGCTTGGGTCTATTATTTGTTTACATGTAGACAGGCATAGGGAGACTTTGCAGAACAGTTTCCATATACATGTGTGCAGGCCCGAGTCAGTGCGTAAGCTATCGGACAGCAAGATGGGAGGCAGTAGCGGGCGTCGCCGAGCCGTTGGTCGTTGACCGCACGTGCAGGGTGTTTCGGAACCGACAAACGCGACAAACAGGGGTGCCGGCAAACGCTTGGCTCGACAGTCGTCACTGTTGTCGCCCACACGGCGTCGAGGGAGCCGGACAAAAGGACAAAGAAAGGCGCGCGCTGGCAGCGCTCTCCTGTGAAGCTAATTGGGAAGACGAGGAGTCGCCTTCCTCGGGTGGTCTTCGTCACAAAAAGTTGCTTTTTATTTATGAAGTGCCTGCCGTGATTTATCGCTCACGGCCAACGCCGCGGACGCCGACACCGACGCCGACGACACCGGCTTTTCTGCGACACGAGCTCCTTAACGCTATCGCGTTAAAAGTGGGCCCGCCGCCTGTTGTCGAACACGGCGCGGTCTCCAGTGGGCAGCGACTTGCTCGAGTTCGCGAGCCGGGCAACGAGCGGATTCAAAAAGAAAAGAAAGGAAAGAAAAAAAAAGGGAGAAGGAGGGGAACTGATTTTCCTTGCTTTTGTTTGTGTACTTTAATGTTGCTGTTTCTTTTTTGCTGGTTTGTTTGTTTTAGTTTGTGATTAGACGCTCGATTGCGCAACATTTGGACGACACACACAGAAGAGAAACACACCACCACAATGCGCTACTTGCAACTATCGTTTTATTCCCTTGTCAATGCAATAAATACTGGAAGATACTTGGGGGGGGGGGGGGGCTCTAATATGCTATACCTACACGCGTCCAGTCCTCAACCTTAGCAAGTTTGTGATTACTTTGAAGTGAAGCCACAATGTAAGCAGTGGCCAGAGGAAAAACGGGAAAGAGCGAAAGAAACCGAAAGGGGTGGCAGGAAAAAAAAAGAAAGTTTTGAGGTTGATTTGATCTAAACATTAGTTGAAGTGACAGCTGTGTGCTTGTAAAACTGCTTGTGATTGGCGGAGTACGTTGTCTGGCCTCCACGGCACCGAGTGATGGAGAAGTGGAATTATTGTGTGAATCAAATTGCTTAATACGTGGGTGTGGGGGGGGGGGGGGGGAGGCGTTCGGTTTTTGTGAAAAGAGAGCAGTCAGAGCTTCTGGGGCTTTGTGTGCTCCGCAAGATGTTGTTATAGATATTTGTAAATAAACCCGTGCATACGGACGAGTTGTTACGGGGCCCTGTTTGCAACGTGCAGCCTGACGACAAACAGAAAATTTGAGGGCCACGAGCCCAAGTCAACAGTGGTGTCGTCGGGGCGGATGGTAAAGCAGTGGGCTTTCGCGGCCTCAACGTCAAGTAGAGCTCTGTCGCTGGTGGCTAAAGGATCCACCGGGTCCATTACAGGCATAGGTAACTATACAAGTTAGATAAAGAGGTTTTAAAGAAGAAAGAAAAGATCAACGAGAGATAGAGGAAATGATAGATTGATAAACATTTATAAATTACTTGATTAGCCCAAGTAGGCTGGGTGACTATTTGCCGCCGCCCAGTTTCGAAGGAGATGCCAATACATCATCATCATCATCATTATCATCATCATCATCATCATCATCGTCGTCGTCGTCGTCGTCGTCATCATCATCGTCTACGAGAGCTGCGTGAGGTGCTTCAGCCAGCACGTAAAGGATAATGGGTACAGCACGTTGATTTGCGTAAACTTCACGTTTACGGCTTCGAACGGCTTCACGACTTTGCAAAGTGATCATTTTCGGCGAGATGTCGCGCGGCACAAATGTAACAATTCGCAATCACTATGCACGTGGCGCAGAAATTTCCCGGGCCGTCCCGCGTTTAGAAAACTCAGATTTCGTAGAAGCTTAGAAAGATAAAACCGAAATAAAATATTAACAAGCGCGAAGATTACGCAAGATCCACCTACTACCCATGATTCCCATGGAAGCTGAACACGTGTTAGCAGCATTTCTCTTTTCTAGTAATTTATGCAGGAAACTCTACGGCGTGTTCGAACTCGCCGGTGCAAGTTTAAATTGACGCTAAAGGAGAAAAAGAAATTGAGCAGTGTGAGCAAATTATGCGCTTCTGCAATGCCATAAAATCCACTACTGCCGTAAGAGGAGGCTTGACAAAATAATATAAATAAAAGAAACAGGTGACGACACCGCCTTGGAAGTTCTCGCACCACCTCGCTGCGACGTCATGGATTTTGACGGCGCGTCTGTTCCGGCCTAGTTAACTTTTCTTCTTCTTTTTAATGGTATACACGGACAATTTAAAACAACCAAATACTTAACTGAACACGCTTTTGTAAAATCTACTAGTACACTTTGATATCCGTGGTGTTACACACATACAAAAAAAACGCAATTTGGCTTCTAACTTCTCTTTCAGTAATCGAACTCTTCCAAAGAACTTAACGGAAATCGAGTTTTCAAAGAATACTTTATCGGTGTATGCGTTTAGTGTTCCTCTGTCCCCTTATAGTAGATGCCATATCGCAAAAATGTATAACTAACTAACTAACTAACTAACTAACTAACTAACTAACTAACTAACTAACTAACTAACTAACTAACTAACTAACTAACTAACTAACTAACTAACTAACTAATAAATAAATAAATAAATAAATAAATAAATAAATAAATAAATAAATGGTACCTCCTTGTTGCCGACGGCAGCGGACTGGTCTTTAATTATTTGCCTGTTCATACGCACTTCCCACTGCATTACGTCGTGCTAAATGGCGAGGAAATAGCGCTGAGTGGGCGGTCTCTATCACATGCGCCGGTTTAAAGAGACGGTCACAAGAGCAACCCCACTCTGAATCAGTTTAGTCTGTTAAAGTATTCTTTCAAAACCAGAAGAAGAAAAAAAGAAAGGCTGGCTAATTACGGGTGAAAGTGAAGGCTCAACTTTCTTGAATTTCGCGTTGGAGTCACAGCGCCACCGGTATAGGTCAATGTGCCGTCTTGATTTTTTTTTTTTTCGATCGCTTACTTTTGTCGTCTTGGCGGAGAAAAAAATGCTCCTGAAACTTGCTGAATCGAGTCTCTGTATTCTTTAGATTGCCAACGCAGTCAGTCCTTCTGAGGTACACATTTAGTTAACCGTATCCCTAATGCCAAAATCAATTTAGCCCCACTGAGCCGAAATACCATTCCACGCGGAGAAAGATTAAAAGATCTTGTTCACACTTATTTCTGGTCATAAAGGGTACATTCGAAAGAATAGAAAATGAAATGTTAGTCGAGTAATGTTGATTAGCATAGTAAATAATTATTTTGTAACTGGTTTGCTGAAAAATCCACGACAGGAAGCTTTGTCCAGTTTATCACAAACGCCACTATGGGCTTCGCATTATGTTTTCAGCGCCTAAATAAAAATTTTTGGTAATCAAATTCAGCATATCAAGATTATACGTTGGGCTTTGTAAGATTAAAGTGGTAAACTAAAGAACAACTTGCGGTAGCATCAGTTTTCAAAGGCAAGCGTCCCAGGTTTGAAATATGAAACCATTTCTTTATGTAATATGTACCCTAACATTGTTGACCAAGCTATAAATTCTAGAACAATTCACAAATTTAAACATGCAATACAAAACATGATATTTTCTGATCACAGTGTGTTTAACGAATGTTAATAAAGTTTCTTTGTTTAATGTCAATAGTAATGTTATTAATGTTCTATTCTGAGTGTATAACTTTTGTTAACAACAGAATGTTCTTATTTTTCCTGTGCTGTATTTATTTAGTTACTTGCTATTTGGCAAACGGTTGATACTTTTCATTGTGCTTAAAATTTTGCTGCAAATAGTTTTGAAGTTTTGTGTCTTATTAGTTGTACTTTGTTATCAGTTGACTGCTACTTCTGCTGCTCCAGCGAGGTAAAGGCCTTAGTCAGGAGGATTACGCCCTCCTTTTGCCTTACCTTGCGGGCAAACCTTGTATTTATGTTGCCCAAATAAAATTAAAAATTAAAAAAAATCAGTTGAAGGCTAGACGTCTTGTTTTTCTCGCGGTTACTATTGCACTATCGGTCATCTTTGGCGTTATCGTGAGTGAAACCGCAGAAGTTCACGAAATATATTTATCAGAAAAGTGAGACATCGATCGACATTGGCAAAGCGGTATGTTCTTAAAGAACGGATGAAACTCTGATCACCTCCACCCAGGAACTATGCATTTCTGTACTATGTATTGACCCTGAACTTCAACCAAGGCTCCCAGGACAACCGCACCAAGATTTATAGAGGCTCTACCTTTTGATTACTTCGAATCAATTGACTTGCTCTCAAAACTCTAGCTATCATTCGTCCTCTAACGCACATCTGTGCTTTTTTTAAGCACAGATGTGCTTGACTGCAGGCTTTTTTTAAGCCGGCAGTCGAGATGACTCTTATGTTCGGAAAAGTTCGACTCAAAACTGAAAATCAACGTGTTAAAATTGCGTTTATTATTATTATTATTATTATTATTATTATTATTATTATTATTATTATTATTATTATTATTATTATTATTATTATTATTATTATTATTATTATTATTTTCACTTTGCCTTGTCCTCCTTGTTTTAGGGCCTTTCCCTCACCTCTGCTCCTTCTTTGGAGAGTAGCGTGTAAACGAATACTTTTAGCCGGCAAACCTCTCTGCTTCTGAATTGGGAGCTACCTCTCTCTTTCCCTGCGACAGGCATACTCTGAGAGTGGCGGCGTCTCTGAGCGCGCATTTCGGAGGCAACAGTAGATACTGCACAGCTGCGGACGAAGACAACGTTGTGTGCGTCGCAAAGAAGTAGTTGTTCTTGAGAGAAGATTTGTGGTGTTCGCTGCACCAGCTTCCTTCTGTCGCAGTAAACGATTTCGTAGCTGGAGGACATACTAGATTTGCTGAATTTTCTTTTCCATGGCGTTATGTATGCCCCCCCCCCCCCTCCGCTTTTGGACAGCGCTGCAGAAAAGGGGCAGTATGAGTGTTTATTTGCGTCACTGACGTGATTGATACGTGGCTCTGAACCCGACAGCAGAAACGGGCTTTCTTAACGAGAGCATTGTTTCTGGCTACATTTTTTTTTTTTAGTTCCTTTCTGCAGGAAGCTTGCGCACAACTTCGGCGAAGTTAGCGCCACAGAACTTTACTTCCTCGTTGAACGTCGGTGCTGTCGGTGAAGGACGCCTACCGGGTACTTAAGCAGATTCGTTTCTCAGTTCCTGAAAGAAAGAAAGGAAGAAGTTGAAGCATGCTCGCCTGCTTAATATTAAGCACAGTGATGTAATCCGAGGACACGGGAAACTACATGTCAGAAAGGAGTCTCTTCGCTGAATTATTGAAGATGCTACACAATTCAGCCACTGCTCGTTTCGTAGCGGTCAAGCATATATTATAGGGCCGCCGTTCCTGCGACCCGGTCGACGGAATGGAAACGGGGGGTAGGTGTTATATTGCCCTGGTCGTTCCAACGCTTAGGGCCCGAAAGCGTTAGGTTCACCCAAATAGACGCTAAATAATGATTTGGCTTGGCTCCGTATATTATGTTTATATAGGTGGCGCTAAAGCGATGAACGCGACGAGAGCTCTGAATCGGTGCTTCCGTTCTGCCCGTGCGGACTTCGCCTGTGCCCGTGACTGTGGAGAAGTGATTGTAGCTGTTTGATGTCGTTAAATGGGAGGGCTTTGGCGAAATGATTGAGTGTGGCCGTAGTAGTTCTGCCCATGTAGTGTTTTTCGGGCTTCACCTGTGCCTGTGACTGATCGTGTTGCTCAATAGCCTTGTGGAAAGTGACGTGGTTTGTGTGGATGTCATCGCAGTGTTTGCCAGCTCCTGGGAGACGCCTGTGACAGTTAATGATGGCGTTGCCTGGTAAATTTGTGGAAGTTGATGTAAGTTGGTGTGGATAAGTTATCGCGGTCGAATGTCGTGGCATCCACTGCACTGTGGTCATGCGATAAGGTCACCTAGGGTAGCACCTAAACGGAACGCTAAAGAGCGACAGTAAATCTGTTCCGACTAGCGAGACATTCTTTAGAAAGTGAATTTTCATTCAGTTAGCGGGGAAAACGTTGATTGTTACTGACGATAACGAAAGCCCATGCCTTTCTGTCTCTCTTCTTCTAAATGTTGTGACGACACCTATAGACACAGGTACGTAACGGTGACGTAAAGAATTTCAAAGTAGTTACTGGTATTCGGGTCATCTTGTTCCAGGAAATGCTCTAAAAGATTAGGTTCAGCCCTCCGACTCAGTCCTTGGTTAAATTAAAATGCAATGTAGTCATTCCTTCCCGATAACACACACTTAACCATACCCGGGTTGACGCAGTCAAGATCCATGATTTTGAGTTTGAGGTTACGTTCCTTCTTTTGCTTGTTTTCTGCTTACCAAACCTTCTGTATATAAGAGCGACCGTTTTGCCAACGGCGTAAGTCTGTACTCTACTATTAAAGCTCATCTACATATTCCTATCCAAGGTGCCCTTAAAGAAGTGCCTACGTGACGCTTAACGCTTTTATTCTTAATTTTCTTTATTATTTCTTTTCTTGCGTTAGCTGAAAGCGTCATAGGTTTAAAGCACAGATAGAATTACTTGCAACACGAAGAGCGCCCTAAATAACCGACAATAACAGCTTTTCTGCGAACGATAAGTTTTGGTACCATGGGGGCGGAACGCAAGAACGCTTGTCATGCTTAGTTTTAGGTCATCTAAGTAGGCGCAGATAACTAGTCAAGGAGCCGAGTAACTAAGATAGGTTGTAGACGTAGCAGATAAAGAATCCCAGGTGGTCGAAATCAATCCGTGTAGCTCTCCACTACACCGTGTCTAATAACTCACTGTGCCAGCAGCGGGACGTCAAAAAACCCACAGCTTCATTTCCTCTACTCTCTAAGGCTGTCACATCTGTGCATACTCTGCCGACAACCGTACGTTTACTACGGGAAATGTCACGCGACCGGCTCGCTCTCACTATGGCCACTTGTTTTAAAATGCCTTCCAGGTACAGGCTCGTTTCTGCATCCCCGTGGCTATGAGAGCGGAATAGAAGAAGTGTTGTCGTTTGAGATGCGCTGGAATGGCGCAAGGCGCGAATTAGTACGCGGACTGCGAAGCAACTCGGCACGCTGAAGAGGAGAAGCCTCCTTGCCGAAAAGTAATTGGCTTCCACCGACGTTCCTTGTTCTACCACGGTCTAACTCCAGGTTCCTTGTAACAGTTTACATCTTACTTTCCCTTTCCCCATTCCCCAGCACAGGGTAGCCAACCGGAGATATCCTCCGGCTAACCTTCCTATCTTTCCTCTCTCTCTCTCTCTCTCTCTATATATATATATATATATATATATATATATATATATGTGTGTGTGTGTGTGTGTGTGTGTGTGTGTACTTGTTAATTGACGTTTTGTCAATTAGGACAGTAATGAACGAGTTAGCTTATTGCTTTTGTTCGCCTAATTATCAACAACGCAATATTACCGGTGGCTTTTAAACTCAACTCTGAAGTATGCGTGCGTAGTTTCATTCGAGCAAAATTATCCGCTCCTTTTTTTTTTTTTTTTCAAGCTTGGTCCACGCTAGCTGAAGCATCCCGGCTTATAGTAAGACTTGACTGTCGCACCGCGTTGCAGCCAGTCTCACTGTTTATAAAGTTGGACCGCTCATTCAGCTTCCGTATGGGAATGCTGCGGGCGTCATGTGCACGCGTCACGCTCTTTCTTCGTTTTTTTTGTTTTTGTTTTTTTCAAGTTACCATTTCCACCGCGAGAGAGCGCCACTCGTTTCACCCCGTTCGTAACAAAGCAGACAGACACGGTAGCAACAGCAGGCGACTTTTCCTTCTCTTTTCTACGACCTCGTTCGGTGGGGCGTCGCAGGTGCGGTTGCGAGCCGGGCTAACGATGTCTCTTCGACGTATAACAAGGGCGCAAAAGAAAGCAACAGATGAGAGAGAGAGATGAACGGAAAATGAGTGAGGTATCAAGTTCTTGGCACAGCTTCACCATGTGCTGCCGAGTGGCGCAGCGTGACCATTTAGCAACAATCTGATCATTACAGATGCTCTGTTGCATCTGGCACGTGCTTGCTTCTATATATATACTTTGCGGTCCGTATTATTTCCTTCCTCTGTATGCATAGGTGGCGTGTCATAACTTAACACATGTAGAAAAAAAAATAGGAACAGCTTATGATGTGGGGTGATCAGCAGGTCGCTTTGATTCTGGTGCAATCGTGTTGGCTTGCGCTGACGATCAAGGAAAATGGGTATAAGAAGAGAAAGAAGGAATGAATTGAAAGCTTCCAAACGTGCTATCTCGTTTTCGAACGAAGCGGGAGGTTACGATTTGAGTTTATGTTGTCGCGTAAGCGAATAAGCAAGACTAATTAAGACTAATTTCCGAAATGCAGTTGCCGACCAAATTGGCAGAGCCAAAGTTTTCGGACCACCTGATTATTAGGGCCCTGCAGCTACGGTATTCATTCCATACAAAACCAAAGTACGAGGGCGAATCACAAAGTATTTGCACCTATTAAGCATGAAATGCCTTTAGCGCCCATTGTTGGAGACCTTCAAGTGACCTTAAGTCAAAAGCCAGAGCCGTTATCCGGGCAATTTCGCGAGAACAAAACGAAATCATCCGGGCAGTCAGTGAAAACGTAAGATAATGCGGTCTCTGGCCCCCAGCCTTTTGTACAGGACCGCATTACATAGGCTACTTACTGCCCAAACAAGTTACAAAAAAATATTGCTTCCGAGTTCTTCATAATGTTCACACTATCACTCAAGCTGTAAATTCTAGTAGGCTGAAGTTTTATTTGACCTTTCAAATAGCGACGTTCAAAAGGCAGATACAGGGCACTGTATACACTTAGTTGTCATCTTTTGGCGCTGGGCGCTGTTGTGAAGTCGGGTGTCCGTGCGGCCACGAGGTTTCCATGGATGGTGCCGCGCCAGGTGCCGGGAGAATGAAAGCCCACGAGTGACGTTTTAAGATATAAGAAAAAGTTTATAAACAAAACTATATGATCAAGTTTTGCAAAACGGCTCCAACTCTCGGAGCACACTACATGCTAAAGTCTTTGCATGTCCGAGCATTCCTCCACAGCAGTCCAGATCCGCTTTTTATGCCGTTTATTTCCCTCCTTCACTCGTCGAGGGCATTTAGTGGCTAATCAAAAACGCCGAACCGTTCACATTCTATCCCTGCTCTAACGTACCACCTTTTTGCAGTGGTCCCACTTTTTTGCCAAACCCCCACCCTTTTGCCGGCTCTCTTGTCTCCAACGTTGCACAATACCAGGCAACCACGTGGAAGACTGTGAACCCGCCGTTGACGTCCTTTCCCCGGGAGGCCTTGACAATGACCCTGTCATCAATTAGTGGCTTCTTCGTGAAGGTCAATCTGTCAGGATCAGGAGTCTGGCCTTCGCGGTATTCGGAGGGTGACGTTGTTGTCTCGAAGTAAGCTGTCATTTCTGGGCGTTCGAAAAGCCGAAGATCTGGAGCATGACTCTTTGTCCATAGGACTTTCGTGGCTCTGATTTAGTCGCCTTGAGTGAACGATGATGCGTGAACAGAAACCGTGACAGCTGCACGTTTGCCGGTGAAGCATCCTTTGCTCCGAGGGGATCACGAGGCACAACAGCGCTGAACGCCTGCGGCCCGCGAGTTTCGCGGCGCGGGTTTTGCGTCATCTCGAGAGATGGCGCCACGCGGCGTGGTGCAGCGTGGCGCCTCGGCGGCTATGGCGTTGCGCTGCTAAGCACGATGTCGCGGGATCAAATCCCGGCCGCGCCGGCTGCATTTCGATGGAGGCTAAATGCAAAAGCGCATTGGGGGGGGGGGAGTTAAAGATCCCTGGCGGTCCAAATTAATCCGGAGTCCCCAACTACGGCGTGCCTCGAAATCAAATCGTGGTTTTGGCACGTACGTAAGACCACAGAATGCAATTCATTCCTTTTCTAGCTGAACAATGCGCTCTGTTTCCCTGGCGTCTTTCGCTGCCTGTAGTGGGGCATTCAGCCGGTTTTCTTCTTCTAGCTGGGCAGCGTCCATATGGATCAGTGCACAGTATGGCGTGGCGCGGTGTGGTATGGTGCGCTGTTGCGAACATGCGCTACACACATTTTAAGATTGTGGCTAGTACCTTTTCCAACCGATCTCCTTTGTTTGTTGCCACTTCATGCTTACAAATACTCTCGATTGCGGGAGAGCCAGCTATCTTTTAGCAAAATTATGGCTGTAAATGCGAAGTCAACACATCCATTTCCAGCGGCGGACCTTCCTTGGACCGGCCCGCGCTCATCTGCCTGTAGCTCCGCGGCACGGCGCTGCTGTCGGTTGTTGAAGATGGCGGTTGTGCTTCACACGTCCACGGCGTGCGAGCAACGAAGTGTGACTCGTTTTCTATGGAGCGAGGGGCGAATGCCCGTCGGAATTCCCAGGGAAATGCAGCCCACGTATGGGAAAAGGTGTCTCGCTTTGAGAAGCGTGAGGTGGGGATGTCGTGTATTCGCAAAAGGGCCGTGAAGACTTGCATGACAACGAGCGTTCGGGGAGGCCGCATGCGGCGCTGACTGACGACAGGGGGCATCTCAGATTTGGTGCTGTGATGGGACAAATGGTCTGAACCGGTGTGGGGACCATGTGGAAAAATAGTATAAGGTACACCCGGCCACAAAATATTACGGACCATGAAATTTGACAGAAAGCGGAATAGCTCCGCAACCTCACAGCGCAGCCTGGTATTTGCATTTCGGGCATCGGTTAGAATATGTTAAGAAAATTTTCGTATGCAGTTCTACTGGCTACTTTTGCAGCCTGCTTGGAAATTGAATGTTTTCGGCGTTATCGTGGTCCGTAAACTTTTGTGGCAGGGTGTACGTTGAACAGTACCCGTATATTCGTAACTATCTGTATGTACCTTATTCTGGCTAATAAAAAAACAGCCCCCTCCCCCCTCGAAGACTTTCTGATTCACTCTCATATAACGGCAACCAAAATTTTAGAACCCCCCCTCCATTTCCAAGAATATTTCATCAATACAATTCAATAATCTTATCCTGTTCCTTGGTGGTGCAGATCACTCTAGATAGTCGTGACTATAAATCAGACTACCTGTTCATATTAAATTAATTAATTAAATTATGCAGTTTACGTGCCTAAACCACTATCTGATCATGAAGCACGCCGTAGTGGTGGGACTCCCGATTAATTTAGGCCACGCGTGGCTCTTTAACACGCATATAAAGTACACGAGCGTTTTTGCATATTGCCCTCATCGATATGCGGCCACCGCAGACGGGATCGAACCCACGACTTCGAACTCAGCGCAGCGCCATAGCCAATAGGCTACCGCGGCGGGCTTCTCTTCAAAGCGTCCCTACAAAACAAAGTCTGCACACTTTTTAATAAACAATCGCATCTTGAGAAAAACAAATCTTGAGTAATTGATTTTTTTTTCTTTCTGATGATCATTAACTAACAACTAAATAAACAAACTAATTAAGGAGGTACGTACGCTAAGTTTACAAAGATAAAGTGTTCTTTCAAAACAATTTAGTTTTTTTTTTCATTTGGAGGAAAAACAAGGTTTGCTATTGCTAGAAAAAACGACGACCAAACGACAGCGTAGCTTTAAATCGGCACCAAAACCTCAGCGCCGGAACGTCAGTGGGACGTCACAGCTTTCGAGGATATTTCCTGGAATTTGGACGGTTCTGGCTATAGCCTCCTATGTTTCGGAGCACAAAAAAAAATGTTCTCGAAATTGCTAGTTTGAGTTTCATTCTGCCCCTTTAGAAACTCAACCGTAAAGCTACGTGTTGTAAAAAAAGAGAGATGACGAATTAAGTAGACGTGGTATCGAGCAGACTGCATGACGTCATAGCGAGCCGTGGTGCGCGAACTTGACGCCGGCGTCGCCACCACCCATCTCCCGTTTCGTGCGTCCTTTTGCGGCCGTTCTGTTGTATTCGCAGGGTATTCGCAGGAGCGTCCCGCTTATAAACGTGTCAGAGTGTCGAATATTTCAGAAACTAAATGGCCGCACTGTTTCGCGCGTCCACAGAAAGTGAAACGGTTCGTTCTGTCCTTCGCCGACGTTCCGGCTGTCTCTTCCATTACCTCCTCGACCTTGCTGTGTGCGCCGATGACCCGGTCACACTTGCACCAACACTCGGTCACGTACACAACACAAAACGGACACCATACGTATATGCGCACGCACGCACGCACGTTTCGAGTTGCGCAGATGTCACGTGACGCCGGCTGTCCAGGAAACGCGAGCTTTCTGGCGCGCTTGAGAACGGATTGATTTAGCCACGTGCGCGGTATGTACGGCCTTAACTTTGACGCCAGCGAGCGTCACCAAATTTATAGCCTTTTGAGGAAAGAACGGCCGATGACGCTGTTTTATAGAGACAAAGCAAAAACGGCATCTGGAGGCTCCACTTCGTAATCTCGGGTTGAATTCGTGAAGTCATGTTTTATTCACCGTTGGGTCATCGGCGCGCTGGAGTTCGGAGATGTACAGAAACGTGGGCCGATGCATCTATGATTACCGATGCGAAAAAAAAGAAAAAAAAAAGAGAAATTACTGCGTTCATCTCTTTCTTTGCTTCGCAGAAGAGCAAAAGATTGGCGCAGTAATATTTTTATTGTGTTAATATGTCTCTCTCTACGATTGAAAGTGGTACAAAGTTAATGCAGACCATCTGCCATTTTAGCCAAGATTTCTTTCTCATTTCTCAAATTCCTAAGCTGAAATGTTAGAAGGCGGAAATTCTAAAATTTAAGTTAAAATTTATAAGATTTTATTTCTCGCGCTTCATCTTTGTTTTCGTGTGAGCATCCTTTCTTTTCTTCCTCTTGCAAGGCTGACTACTCTTTTACATATTCTTTTCTTGCTATTGTGGTATGTCTCTTTTGTACGTTCATAATTTTCTTTTGCCTAGTACGTACCTCCGGTTCTTCGCTTACAAAGCCGATTTAAATGTTATATAGACTTCTCGTACATTCTTTTGCTTTTCTGTATATAGACCACGATCCGGAGCGCCTAATCCGTCTTTCGCAGGGGCTACGGGAACTGCCAAGCGAGTGAGAAGGAGATAGAGCGATAAATTATATGCAAAATGCAGGGAGGTTAACAAGGAGATAGATATCCAGTTGACTTCCCTATACTGGGGAACAGGTAAGGGGAGACAGAAAGATAAAAGAGAAAATGCACACGCATAGAAAGAGAGGTAAATGAAAAACAAATGTCGCAGTTTCTCCCGAAAGGCGAAGCATCGATTGCGATAGCAATTTAGTAGAGAGCCATAAAAAGTAGTGATTTTATCGGCCGCGTAAACTTGTAAACTTCCACTTACTAACTAAATTAACAAGCTTGTTGTCACGCGCGCCCAAGCAAACATGAGCACCTCTCACTCGATGACCGCGCACACTCGCTGCCAAAACGCCGCAGTGAGGAAGTGCGGCAGCAGCAGCGAGCGAATCGAACTTCGTGCTGCCTCTCGCCCTTCAACGCGCACTAAGCGGCGAGAACACAGCACTCGCAAAGCTATCAGCACTCGGCGCACTCTGTTCCAATCACAGATCGCTTTCAAGATAGGGCCCTCGCGGCCGCGCCATACACAGCCGCCGCCGGAGTAGAACGCCTCCTCCCTCCCCCACTCCGCATCCTTGCACGTGATGGAGTACGGTCGGCGCGCTACCTTCCCGATTTCCCCCCTTGCGAGTGCGAGATTGAGCTACCGTCGACGGCTCACTCTGGCACGCTTTCACTCGCCCGGCACTGTGCGCGGCAACGATGTTATCGCACTTGGCCTTTATACGTAACATCACGGCGACGCCAACTGCGACGGCGGAAATGTGCCCGGAGTGTCCATAAAATTGCTACCGCAATAAAAAAAAATACCGCTCGGCACGGTATCTTCCCCGTCACAAGCCCAGAGCCCCTGCGCGGGCCGTGGCTACCAATCAGGTGACCGGGATAGAGATTAAGTGCGTTTGCTCTAAGCTACTCTGCACTAAACGCAGGTTAGAGTGTAAATGATTCTGGTGTATATGTTGTTTTGTTTATAAATATATATAAACTGGTACATACAGAAATCGATAGAATTTTGTATTTTATTTAGCCAGTTCCTGGTCAATGGACAGCCTATCTACAAAAGTCGTTAAACTCTATTTCATATAGCCAACTTTAAGTACAACCGATTGTCAATACACAAGCTTCGGTGAGGTGCTTCTTTTTTAATGCGTGAGCATTATTTGACGAGCTCCCCAGCCCACGTCACGCGAAAAGTGAAATTACTTGTATCTGCACAAAAATGCGTAATTTGCAAAGTTAATAAATTGTTACGATAGTGTAAATGTAGATGATTGCTGGCTTTCAAGCCATAAGGCACAATTTAAAGGTACACTAAAGGCAAATACTAAGTCGACGTGGACTGAAATACCACTCCAGAAACCTCGCAATGCTCGTTTCGTGCCAAGAGAAGACTTAGTTCACGAGAAAATTATATCTGGCGGGTCCGAATACATTTTTTCGAAATTCAAATCTCCCGCCACCTAACCGGGGGACTGGTGACGTTGCAAACGCCATCACCACCCTCTGCTGCAGTCGGTGAGTCAAACGGCGCCTGACAGACGGCAGCACCGAGCCAAGACGGAGCAGTGGACTCTCCGCGGCAGCTGCTCTTTGGTCACGTGGCGTAGACCGTTCGGGCAGCCCGCGACATCGCATGGAAGTTGAATTCTCTACTATTTGCAGTTTGCGTGAGTTTCGCGAGCCAGTGAAACCAGCGCAGCACTACGCCATAATGAAACTACTGAAACGCGAAAGCGTGGGCGGCGGTGAGTCGAGCGAAAACGAAACCTTTCGACAGCCCGCATCGTTGTCAAGGGGAATTTCAATGAGTTCTTTCTTTCTAAAAATAAAATAGAAATGGACAAGTAGCATTTTATTTCGTCTTATAATACAATACAAGGATGTTTATTTGCAACGAGTGGTTCCGTACTATTGACAGAAGTTAACTGAGGAGTGCTTTCGTCATCGGGTAAGTACTTGAATGCCCCATGGGAGTCTCTAATCATGTCCTACATTTACCTCAATTTCTCAATTATTAAGGCTCTGTTCGTGATAATATTTACGCCTTAGAGATTCTCGAGCACTAATCTATCACTATAGCTTGACTTAGTATTTGCATTTAGTGTACCTTTAAAGCAATAAAAAATATAAAAGAAGAATACCCCTAGAGATACGTAGGGATCTTTAGAATATGCATGTGGAAGATTACAGTAGGTGTGGGCCAACTGAAATTTGTGGATGGGTCGACTTGAAATTTGGAGGTGGGCCAACTGAAATTTGGATGTGGCCCAACTTGAAATTTGGGGATGAACCAACTTAAATTTGTGGGTGGGCCAACTTTACATTAGCACATGGGCCAACTTGAACTTTGTGGGCGGGCCAACTTGAAAGGTGGCTTAGAAGAGTGTGAAAGTAGGCCAGTTGGCGATTCATGATTTGTGAACTTACCGCAAGGAACACACGAGATGAAGAAAGGGACAACACGTACCGCTTCGTGGTGTCCCTTTCTTTGTCTCGTGTGTTCCTTGCGGTAACTTCACAAATCTTGAAATGTGGGTTGGGCTAATTTAAATTTTAGGGTGGGTTATAACTTGAAATCCGGGAGTGGGCCGACTTGAAATTTGGGAGCGGGCCAACTCAAATTCGGGGGTGGGCGAAATTGAAATTTGCATGCGGCCCAACTTAAGTTTAGGGGTGGGGCGACTTGAAATATGGTGGGGGGGAGGCCCAACTTAAATTTGGAGGTGGGCCAAACTTCAATTTCCGGGTGGGCCTACTCGAAATTTTGGGGTTGGCGCAACTGAAATGTGGGGTTGGGCCAACTTGAAATTATGCGGGGTGGACCTACTTAAATTTGGGTGTGGGCCAACTTGAGGTTTTGGGCTGGCCCAATGGCCGATGGAACGCTGCGGAGCGTCGTTCCACGTATGAACATATCGCGGGCAGCCGAGCGGGAAGCTTGGCGCGTTTTCATTGGGCCTTACCGAAGCGCAGTCAGAACGCAGGCGAGAGCTTGCGTGGGCAAGGAACGCGCCCACAACACAGGCTCGCGAGAGCGACAGCGAGGGTGACAGGGCATCGCGGCGATGCACTCTCCGCTCACGTAGACGCACATGGGCTAGGAAAAGCAAGTAAGCAAAACTAAGCAAAACGAAGTCGCAGCCGAGCCAAACGATGCTTACGCAGTAGTAGAAAATTTCTGGAGCTTTAATTTTTTAAAAGTCTTATCCGGATCTATACACTAGCTGTTTGTAAATAGTCAAGAACGCACCATTCATTCTATAAGAACTCGACCGAGGCTCACTGGAAACTAGATGACAAATTGCATTCTTTAGTATCCTTACGAAAACCGTTTTAAAGAAGTCACGCGTCTAATCAGTACCTTCAACGTTTCACATCGTATCTGTGGACTGCCTTCGCAGTGGGTCTGCCTTCTCTCTCTCTCTCTCCATTTTGATGTCATCCTCATCGTCGTCATCACCGTGGTGACCACTAGCTAGCTGCCATCACAACCCACCATATATCATCAGCTGAAGGGCTGTGCATGCATGCCCACTCTCCATTTCCGGGTGTGCATCCACGTCGCGCGCCCTTACGCCAAACATAAAGCGAGATACAAAGACGTCCGGGAGCCACGAACCCCAACATCCGCACAAACATGCGCGCGCGTGCGATACGGCACTCATTGCGCGCCCGCGACCCTCGGGACTCAATTGCTTCGACGAGCGCACCGTGCAGCGAGCAAACATCCGATATTTCCCAGCCCGCTGGCTCAAGTAAGCCACAACCTCTGTTTGTTTGTTTGTTTGTTTGTTTTCGCGCTTCAGGCAAAGAGTCGCTTCCGCCCACATTACGGTATTCCCCAAAGCGGCCCGACATCGGAAACTTACGAGACAATTAACGCTGAGATCGTGACGATACCGCACGTTGTCAGCTTTGTTCGTCGCGTCCGATCGTTGGTCGGACGTTCTATACACGAATGTGGATGGCAAAGCGTGATCTGGCAGCTAGTTGGGCAGTAGCGGGACGTTCGTAACATTTCGGTGCTTACTTGGTGCGAGCATACAACTCAAGGAAGTTTTTTAAAAATGTGGCCACGCGGACAAGTTGGAAGTAGCACATCATAAGCGGAGCACAAGCAAATGAGAACTAAGGAAATAACACATGCGCGCGCGAGCGCTGTTTATCAAGTAAAAGCTTATGCAGGAAAAAAGACATGAAAGCAAAACGCGAATGTTCAGTAGAGACGCTATCTGTCTGCGGAATAACTATGGAAGATTTAGTAAGGTCACGGAAGATACTTTCGGTAATGTCGTCAAGCGAAGAAACAGAGCTTTTATTATTGGTTTATGATTATGTTGCTCGTGTGACTGTAATAAATCTCTTTGATTTGTCCTAGGGTGGTTGCATCCATATTAGCTCTTTCTTTTTACCAATAATCTTTCAGTTGATAGGCAGCGATCGTGCTGCTTGTCTCATAAATAGTCCTCGTTCACGTGCGCGTTGCTTATAAGATAATTTCGTTGAACGTGTATATGATGGACGAAATAAAGGCGCCTGCCGGTTCACTAATAGGGAGCACCAAGCGGAAGCGCTCGGGAGGTGACTTTCGCTACGCGGAAAAGCGCTGATAATTTAGGGAGTCGTCGTGAACCGTCGCGTACGTGGCGTAAGGAAGGGACCTATTTCACTGCGATAAAGTCTGTTGCAGCGGACACCGCAACTGTTTTGCTCCGTCAAACGTAGTCTCTGTCATTCATTAGAGTGCGGGGGCTTTCAGGAACGATTATTTATCACTGAGCCTTTCAAATCACAGAACCCACCTTTAGATTGGTCTTCCGCAGACGCTCACAGATCGAGAGTTTACGAGAACAGTAATTACGTACAAGTGCCCGCGTTTATCCCCGCCCGATATTCTTGCGCTTCTCCGCCCTGGCCGCGAAGGCAGTGGTATTTCTGAAGGCGGCAGCCTGCCATGCAGTTCTCGCAACGCGCTTTAAAGGCTACTCTTGCGAGTCTGAGTATAGCTTGCTCGAAGGCATTCGTGAATGCTGGCTTCTTCGCAATGACAGTACTTGTGCGGAGAAGCCGTCTTCGGTACATTTACACGTTTTGTCAGCGGTAGCATACATGTTTCAAACTAGGCTATTGAAACTGTTTCAAACTACGGTTGTTTCCAATGTACCATTCCACCAGTAAAACGCAGTGACTACTGATGGCGGCTGCACTGCACGAGCACTGCCATTGAGAGGAAGCCAGCATTGACGAATACCTTGTAACGTTTGTTCGTCAAAGCTGGCTTCCCCATAATAAGAATGCTCGAGCGGAGAAGCCACCTTCAGTGACGAAACATTGTCATTGTGGAGAAGCCAGCTTTGAGGACCGCAATGTGTTATATTGTTTATCAAAGCTCGCTCATTCGCAGTAATATTCGTTGTGCGGAGAAGCCGCCGTCAACGATTTTCTTCCTTTCACCGACAACCGCATATAACCACTATTTGTGCAGTGCGTCTGCCTGAGAACGTTATTTTGGAGACCGGCATCAGGACATCTGGCACACTTAAGCGCTACTAAATGTGTCAAATAACCTGGTGTATGTAGTGTGTCTAAGCGCTTGGGCTACGCAGCAACGGACTGCTTTTGGTGTGTCGAAGAACACTTAGAAACGCTAGAAGATTTAACACTGCCTTAATGGGCGGCCATGCTTTATAAGTATTTCCGGTTATACACTTACCGCACTATTTACGAGCATATGCGGGAAATGTACCTCATGTTACGTTAGGTGGGGCAGTAAGGTGCCACAGGAACTCTAAAAAAAAACGGAATTATAAAAAAGTCTTAACGTTCAATTCGAAATCAATCGAACTCGGAGTGAAATCCAGATGGCAACTATTTGCTTTCAATGAAAGATGTGTCCACCATTTTGCACATGCGGGGCGAAATCAAGGTTACAATTCCTGTGCCTTTCCTTATTTTCTCTCTCTCTGCCATATATTTTCTTATTATTTTCACTATTATTTCTTCCTCGGCCTGCCTGCCTGCCCTCAGACTTCTTTCTTTTTATTTCCCCGCAATGTAGAATGTAGAAAAAAAAAATAAAGAAATGTGTATTCACAAAACACTCTCTTTGTTTTTTTCAAGGCGAAAGCCTTAAATGCCTCATCAGGCGGTGGCCTTGAAAACGCGGGCGGCGTGAGGTACAGAAAGTCACGTGACCCCGCCTCGCGCAGAGACGGGCTCGTGCCACTAGTCGGGCGTTCGCCGTCGTCTTCTTCCAGAGCTGGCTCCGATGCCGCTCATCGTGCCAAAAAAAAAAAAAAAATAAAGGCTAAGTTTTTTTGACGCAGAGCTAATCAAGGCACTCGAACCCACGACCTTTGGTAGGAGTCGCACCCTCGACATTTGGTTGGAGTCGGACCCACGGCCTTTGCTCGTGGTTTGGCGTAAGACACAGTTAATCAGAGCAGCGTTGATTAAGGCACTCGAACTCCCGACCTTTGGAGGGGGAAAACAATAAGAAGTGGCAGCGCATTCGAATGAGAATGTCAAGCAATTTAATGAATGTATCTTGAGTGCGCAGGCTTCCACCTTCACCCTCTTTGGCGTATTCTATAAAAGAGATTCTGGGCGCCTACGTATTTGAACACTGCACTGCAGCTACCAACGTTACGTATAGTTATGCGAGTGGGCCACGGAACAATATTTGGTTTTAACGGAGCGACGTTCTGCTGTGGCAGCAGCTAAGAGCTCGGAAGGTAGCTCGACGTGTCCGTCTTTCTTTCTTGTTGCATTTATTTGCTAAATTCCTGGGTTTCGCGTGCCAGAACCACGGTCCTGCAGAGACGAGGGAACGGACGGAACCGTTAAGATACCACGCCGACGCATTCCTTCATTGCAACGCAGCCAAATACATCCCAAATTTATCCGGCGCTACAATCCATTCTAATCAGACTTCCCGGACAATTATTTTTTCTTCATTATATGGATATACTTAAAATAACAAAGAAAGAACGAGAGGTAATATTACCCCTTGGATTATTACGCCTCTCGTTTCTTATTCTAATTTGGCGATATACGCCTGCTTTACCTTGGTGGTGCGGGTTTTCAATTACCTTTATTTTACGTTGCTTTCCACACACGAGGGACCCCAACGACACCGTAGCGGGGAGAATGCTGATCAATTTTAACTCTATGGGAGTCTTTAACGTGCACGCAATGCACGGCACACGGGCGTTTGTGCATTTCGGCGCCATCGAAATGCAGGCAGCTGCGGCGGGGATTCGAACGCGCGACCTCGCGCTTAAGCAGCGCAACGCCCATGGCCGCTGCGCCACCATATACGGCGGGTTTCCCTGCTGCGCCGGCGACGGCCACCGTCGTCATGGTAACGTCGTCGCGTCGTCGTATTCTGGCCGTCTGCTCATCCTCAGACTCACCCTCATCGTAAAAGGGCGAAGAGAAAAAAAAACGAAAATTAGCCCACCACCACTAGGATTTGAAATTGAATGTTTTTTGTGGCAATGCCTATATAGGTTTGAGCTGTAACCACCGCTATTGGACCACCGCTCCACAGCGAGCGCCTTGGCGCCCGTTGTGGAGCTCAATTAGTTTGATCAGTGCAGTTTTTTTGTTTTTACTCGCCACACTGACTCCGAGACTGGTGGCGCGCGTGCACGCATCTTTCGGAGGCCACACAACGGACAATACTGTACAGTCGGACGAACACGACGTTGTGTGCATTGCAAAGAAGTTTTACGGAGATGACGGTGGCGTCAGCTCTGAGAACCTGCTGCTGTCGCAGTAAATTGTGTTCAAGGACGTGTGTGAATCAGCGAAATTTGCTGGTCCTCTTTCCATTTCTTTTTTCTTCGTGGCTCCCTTTAGCGTCTGCACACGTTCGCTCCTGACGGCGGAAAACGCCATTTTCAGGGCACGAATTACAGTAGCCCCCTCCTCCCCCCCCCCCTCCCCGCCTTGGAAAGTGTTAGAAGACGATGTATACAGCAACAGGCAAACGGGGTTTTCACACTCGACGTATTTAGTCAACTCCATTGTGCGCAGGCATGATCGCGCTGCCATGCGCCGAGCGCTCACAATGCAACTTCCCCCGGCGATGGCCCTCCGACGGCCTTGTCGTTTTCTCGTCGCCGTGGTGCTCACGTGCTGTAAAAAATGCGCGTCAGCGTCCAGAGAGAATGAGACGTGTTTCACGCCTGCTATTACACGCACACACACGCACACACACAAACACCGAGGCCACGGCTTCCTGCTAAAGAAGAGGGAAGATGTGGACAAAGAGCCGTCCGACTTGATCTAGAAGGAAAAAAAAAAAGAGAAAGCAGAGCCGTTTCCTCCACGAAGATGCTTGCACGGTCATGCACGGAGACGTTGGATTTGCGTTTGAAGAAAGGAAAAATAAATGTGAGAACGACTGTGACGCCTCTCTAGATGCAAATGGGGTTGCGGTCGACCCATGCGAGAACGTTGCCGACCTTGCGTCGCCGAGGTTTCTTGCTAAAAGCAGATCTTTGTTAGCCTGCACACAGAATGAATGACACTTTGTTTAACAGCTTTCGCGCGAGTACTAATATTAGCGAGATAAGAGAGGGCGAGAAAGGGAGGTTGATTATGTGCATGTTTGCGCGGCTTGTGAAGTGAGACTAGGCAAGTCGAGAAGGTTAACCTTAAAATGGACCTGCCGACTGCGCACACATGCTGGAACCTTCGCAAGGCGTGAGGCGACTTTAATTGTGCGCTTCTGTCAACTTTGTCGTTTTGCCCCCAAATCTTTGTGAATCTCGTAACCACTGCAAGTATATCATTTTATGTTTCAATGCCTTCGCCTCTGCAGCTTCTAGGAAGGAACTTCACAGAGGTACACCTGCTCTCTATGCTGTTACGACTCATCCGTATAAATGCAAAGTGCGCGCCCTATGGAGACGAACACGTTCCGCCACGTGGCCAAGGGGCTGTGTGTACCTCTCAGCTGCTCTCGTTACCCGAGTCTCGGCGCGATTTCTGGACCCTACGTGTTGTAGACCCATATGCGCATGTCCTACATGTAGACATATATAGACATATACAGACATATATAGATATATACAGACGGCATATATAGACATCTTCATGGGTGTTCGATGGTTCAGTATTCGTGGGAGAGCCGCCATGGCGATGCTAAATAATAAGGGAGATAAAACACTCCCCTCTGGTACGCCACGAAATATACCAATTCCATTGCTCGAAGTTTCGCCAAGACGAACTCTGATGCGGCGATCCTTGAGAAACGTGTATATGAAGTGCAAGAGATTAATCGTGAGGACTATTGTTTGTAACTGGGTTATTATGGCTGTTTGAGACACGTAGTTGTAAGCCTCGGAGACATCCATAAAAACATCAAGTGTCGACAGGCCGTCTGCATTGTAATATTCTACGTGACTTAGCAGGTCCAGCACATTGTCTTGAGCACTTAGACGCGCTGCCGAAATCCCGAAAAATCTACAACGAAAAGGACCTTCCACGTACGCGCCTGCAACACCTTGTGTTCCCCGAAGGACCACTTATAGAGCGCAAAGAAACTTCACGTCTCCTTATCGGATTCTTAAGAGAGACTGGTCTGACAGACATGTGGTGAAACACCACAGTGATCTTATAAGAGACGCTCGGACAGAGCAACTGCCGGCCTTGATCGCCAGGCTAAATCCGCCTGTCGCTACAACCCACCACCCACCACCCACCACTACCACTACCACCACCACTACCACCACCGCCACCACCACGACCACCACCACGACCACCACCACCGCCACCGCCGCCACCACCCCCACCTACGCGCTTCGAAGTTGAGGGCGCCATCGCCGAGCAAGCGTGAAATTTGTGCAGCAAAACTCCACACTCGTAGGCCTCATAAAATTCCCGAAGAGCACCAGTTTAAGTTCGACGGATTGTGCCTACTATGGCGGAGTGAACTCTCTGAAACGCGACAACTGCTGCTCGGGCAGGCATGCAAGCTATACCGCGAGCATCGAGACACCCTACATACCACACCGAGCTACGCCTCTCTACGGGCGACGACGGCACTGTTGCAGCTCTTAAGGGCAACAAAAGCTGTCAAGTGGCTGTAGCCTTAACAGAAGTTTATAGCGCTGCAAGTGCTACTGTGCTGCGCGGTGGCGGTATGCGGTGACAGTAACCGACTGTGATTGCATGTCTATGCTCCTTTCTTTCTTTATCTCTACTTTGCTATCACTTTACCTCCCCTCTTTTCCCAGCGTAGGTAGCAAACCGGATCTTCCCATCTGGTTAACCTCCCTGCCTTTCTCTCTCTCTCTCTCTCTCTCTCTCTCTCTCTCTACGCCTCTCTGAACACTGCACGCGATGCTAATTTTATCACCGAATACATGGTGCGCGGCGCGACGAGGTCACCATATACGCGAATGCGATACATGTAGGATTTTGTAACGACTTTTTTTTTTTTTATCTCTCTACACAATGATATCAAAGTAAGGCTGCTGGGTAGTACTGTCTGCAGAGATATAAGCCATACTGGCGTTACATGTTTTTGTTACATGTGGTTTTAGCACGCGATTCCTATATACACTGACCGGAAATGAGACATTTCACGTCGAAGCCTGTCTTCATCTGTAATTAGTCTGCGGGACTTTTTTAGGCTTGTAGCGCAGCTCAGAAAGAACAAAAAGGAAGGTAGGAGAGGCCACTCTGTTCTCCGTTCCTTTTCTTTACCCTTTCCACCTTCCTTTTTGCTCTTTCTGAGCTGCGCTACAAGCCTAAAAAAAGTCATGACATACCAACTTGCCCAAACTGCTACGCTTTAGTCTGCGGGAACAATACAGCGAGTGCGGAGTACCTAAGAAAGAACATGTTGTGTTAGGCTGAAATATAGAGAGAGAACTAAAACAGTACGTCAAGGCAGCTGGAAGGTCAACCAGAAAGAAAGCCCGGTTTGCTTACCCTGCACAGTCGTAAAGGGAAGAGGGACGCGAAGAGATGAAGCGAGAAATATGAGTGCAGTGAAACGAAAACTCGCGCACCACATTGTTGAGGCGGCGCACGTAGCTATCACAGTCTACCTCGTAGGCCCATAGGCCACCGCAGGAAGTCCAAATTTCACCCAGCGGATTATACACCGGGTGCGCGGACTAGAGTCTGGAAAATAATAAAGGTACCTGCGCATCCGCTGCGTTTATTTCACTATTCTTTCTTCTCTTTTCCTTGCGAAGACAGGCGTGTTGTCGTCGTCATTGTTACCAAATCTGCGACGACCGATAAAGCTCGTACACATCGGAGGGGGAAACACAGCCGAGGAGAATGGGAATCGCTCCGATTTCATTGTTTCCTCCTGTTACGACGGCAGCGCTACGCTATCGTCCATCAAGTCATGAAATTGCCTATACAATAGCCAAGTGTCGACGAGCCCCGACTTCTCGCCGGGTGAACGTTGATGACGATATCGCCTCCCTGATGAGAGGGCTGGAAATGCTCTGAGCCATATGCGGCTCTCGATTATGCACGAAGCATGAATTGTATACAGACTGCGCATGCCTCCGTTAAGTGCGGGTACACACGGTCTACGTGCGCACAGGAATAATTCTCTCGTCCATACGTGCGTGACTTCAACGTAGCGAACCTTGCCTAAGCCACTTGAGGCGACATTCACGAAATTTTGATTACTTTTCAATAAAATATGGAACCAGGGTAGAGAGCTAGTGGAGAGTGGGGTTGAGACGGGTATCGGCTGATGCGACCACCATAGCAGCCTCGATCGTTCCGGGCAGTCACCTGAATCGTTCTGCGGCAGCAAAGTTAATTAAAGAATTAATTTAGTTATAAGGTTATACGTGCCAAAACCACGATCTGATTATGAGGCACGCCGTAGTGGGGGACTCCGGAAATTTTGACCACCTGGGGTTCTCTAACGTGCACCTAAATCTAAGCACACGGGTGCTTTCGCCCCCCATCGAAATGCGGCCGCCGTGGCCGGGATTCGATCCCGCGACCTCGTGCTTAGCAGCCCAGCACCATAGCCACCAAGTAACCACGGTGGGTGCGGCAGTAAATTTGTCATCGACACTCTGCGTTTACGTCATCTCCCGCGAAGTGACCGACCAAATGCTATACTGTAATACCTCGTTATAACGAAGTTGAATGGGGAGCCAGAATTACTTCCTTATATCCATTATTGCAAGTACTGCAATATCAAGCTCTGTGAGAACTTCAAGGGAAATCTCACGTTGTTGTATCCATTACTTCGTTATATCGCGTTTCGTTATAACGAGTTCTGTCTGTAGCGTGTTCTCGGCGCTATACAATTGATGTTTAGCTCCAGTGTTCTGTCGAGAAACGGTGCATTAAGCAAGATGTGGTCCACTTCCCTACAGACACCGGCACTGAAACGTGACGAGAAACCCAACGCAAAACTTCATGTCTCCTCCAATGTTTCACTTCCAAAACAAGCAACAAGAGAAAACATGCACTTCTTATTAATCTTTTTTTTTTCGTTTTCGCCAATTTCACTATATACAACGCCTGGTAAGTCACTCATTTCTTGTAACACTGTCGTCCCTATGTATCAGTGACGTGATTCAATCCCTCATCCACGCAAAGCCTCGGCCTTGCAAGACAAAAGTAATACAAAAAGAAAAAGACGAAGGAAAAAAAAGAAAAGATTACCGTCGCAAGCACAACAAAAGAAATGACAGGAGCAGAGGGGGTGAGAGAAGCAGCTATTATGCACGTCCCACTACACGTTTTTTTTTTTTTCTTGCAGGCTCTGGGAGAATTGCATTCTGACGTCAACCGCTCGCGGTCATCACGTGACGCCAAACGGGCTCGCGTGAGGCACGCGCACGCCTTGTTTGCAAAGGAAGTGCATGCACACACATGCACCGAAGGGAGTACGAGCGCGCTGTCCGCGTTTCGGCGTATGGTGTCGCGAAGCGATGCGCCTCCCCGCGCGTTTACATTAATAATGCAGCGACGCAGGGTCGCCCGCACAGAGGGAAGCGGTGGTGTTGTCGAAGGCTCTCGATGCCTCGTGGAGGCGAAGTTGCACTGCACAGTTCTAGTACAGGACATGCACGCACGAAGAAAACTCGATCGAGTTACACGTTTGTGCGATTTCTCCTTCGCTGTCTGCAAGATTCTCTCTTCTTTTTTTTTTGTTTTTCGTGCCGTGATGACGCGAGGCTGTTTCGGTTACGCACGGCTGGGATTGGACGTCCACAAGTCGTCTATATACGGCGCGCTCTGACCATGCACGCTGTATGGCAGGCTGTGCCTCAGTTAAGCGATGCTCTATACCTCTGATATATTTTCTTTGTGCCTTTCACCCCCCACCTCCCACTTCCACCTATTTGTTCTTTCGTGCCCTTTTTTTTCATACAGGGCGTCTCAACCATCATGCGCCAAGATTAAAAAAATATATATATGCAAACGCCACGTAACTAGGCAGGGCCAAGATAATGTTGTCTGCCGTCGCTTAGAGATACTCAGATTATTTGTTGCATTACGCCTAATTACATAATTAGTCCTAATTAATTAATATATTTATTAAACATTATCATTAGATGAAACACTTCAATGAGAAAACTGTAGAGCGACATGAAAGACTCCCGATATAGCTTTCTGTTGCTCAATACGTGCTACATAAAAGTGTGTTTTGTTTTTTTTTTCGAGTGCGAAAGAAGCTCGTGAATACGCGCAATATCGAGCGCCCGCTTGAGGCACAATGGGGAAGCTTCCGAGTATGCCGCCGGGATTTTGACGTCACCGCTTTCGCCACGCCGGGCTTGACAGTGGAAATTTCGGTCCACGTAGCACAACGTCATCAAGCAGAGTGCAAATGCCTGCAGGTGGTCCACTCCCGAAATTGGAGCAAGGTGGACTAAAAATGGATTAAGACGGATTAACGTGCGCATTAAGTTTGGTAGAAATCAGAGCAAGGTGGATTAACGTGGAGCTTTAATTTAAGGTGATAACTTGGACAAGTCATAATGCTTTCCGCATTCAAATTACACAAGGATATACTTTAGTGACCGTCCATATTATCCCAGTTTACCACCTCAGTAGCTTGAACACGCAATATTTGTCGTCCATATGTGGTCCTTACTGGTCCTTACTGCTTCCTCTGGGGGATTCCTGGTTGCAGATCATCCATGAATGTTGCACACCTCACAGTAGAGAGATCGCCCCTGTGTACGCGTTGTGCGTGCATGAAGTAATGTATTTAGTTTAACACGCTGCGCTTAATGAAAAGTGCGTTTGTAGTTAAGTCTCTAACGTCGCCATCATAGTTCTCATATGCTGCATTCTTCTCCGCTCTCGCATCGGTTTGTCGTACACTTCGTGTGTGTTGTTCGCCGCGCTAATTTCTCAATGCAAATTTCATTTGCCGTTATGAACAGCCACGTCATAGAAGAACGTAACTGTTTCTTATGCTTAACAGCACTAATATTATTACGGTGAAAGCCACATGAGTGGAAGAAGAAGTGTGGGCGGAGAACGCGAGGCAGAGAAGGGAGTTTTGCCTCGCCTGAGGCATTTTTCCTCTTTAAGGAAAAAAAAAGACATTTTTCACGCAACTTGGTTTAAAATTTGCACGCAAACGTCCACGCAAACGCATTTCACGCATTTTCACGCAAACGTTCACGCAATTTGGTTTACATTTTTTCCATTTTAAATAGACTTTCTCTAGGAGCCTCCTCTGTTAGAAACTATACCGCAGGGATGTCTGCTCAGCCGAGGAGGGATTCATGGTTGTTTCAAGACGATTTTGTTGAGTTCTTGATGCTTTATCTTTATACGTTTCCACATGACACTTTTAGCAGTTTTTGTAACGCCAACGTCTCCAAATCCAAATCCAAGTCTTGGCCAATCCACCGCAGTGAGTATACGCGCCATCGAAGAAGGGTATCCAATCCTATTCATATCTTTCTGAGGCTCGTCCTTGATCCGTTTAAATAAACCCCGTCTCTTTCGTGACGGTAACAGTTTTGGTGGAGTTGGCGGGGTAATTGAGGTAACGACGGACTCGGAACGATTTATTCTTCGCCGGAGTCGTCGCCTCGCCAGACTACCATCTTTGCGTGCTGACATGTCCAACGATGGAGACGTTCAGGGTCCGATGCCTACCGCTCCGGGATCCATGCCTTCTGGTACGTGGCGCTACTACCAACGACCTCGGGTTTTCTCCGGGAACGCAGGTGAGCATGTGGACGAGTGGCTTAGGCATTACCAGCGCCGTGTTTGACTCCTCCTCATTCTGGTCCCATTCGTTTAGCGCTGTTTGAATTTTATTGTTACCATGCAACACCAACTCGCCCAATCCGCTGCCCTTCTGCATTACCAGCGAGTATGCAAGTCTCAACGACTGGGACACTACCGATCAACTAACCAACGTTGTCTTCGCACTCACTGACACTGTCCTGATGTGGTTTGAAAAATCACGAAGAATTACGCACGACGTGGGAGCGTTTCGTCGTTGAGCTAAAGAAATGCTTCGGTGATTCGGACGCAAAAAAAAAGAAAGAAAGAAATGCGCAGAGCACACCCTGGTACAAAGAGCACAGCTACCAGGTGAGACTTGCGCTACCTACATCGAGGAGATTTCGAAGTTGCGCGTGCAAGTCAACGCAATAACGTCAGAAGAAGACAGTCGGGCACCTACTTAAGGGCAAAGCAGACGTGTACAATTTCCTGATAGGCAAGGACAGCCTCGCTTCAGTGTGTCTCGTAATGAAGCACTGCCGTACGTTAGAGGCACTGAAGGTTCGCCGAATACCGCCAAAGTTTGATCGATTGGCCAATGTTACCATTGTGGCCAGCATCGACGCGAGCTCTTCGTTTGACCTGCCGTCGGCCATATGACAGATTGTCTGCGATGAGCTATACAGGCACAATGAGACGGCACGTCGCCTGCCCGATGTCCCTGACGCCTCCTTTTCGGAAGACCCGGCCACTTCTCCGCGTCCGAATGTGTGGCAATGGTTGGTCAGCGTCGCAGATTTATCAGACTGCATACGCGCACCGGACGACGCAACGAGCTATGGAAAGAAGAATGATCGGTGTAACGTTAAGGGATAAGAAAAGAGCAGATTGGGTGAGGGAACAAACGCGAGTTAATGACATCTTAGTTGAAATCAAGAAAAAGAAATGGGCATGGGCAGGACATGTAATGAGGAGGGAAGATAACCGATGGTCATTAAGGGTTACGGACTGGATCCCAAGGGAAGGGAAGCGTAGCAGGGGGCGGCAAAAAGTTAGGTGGGAGGATGAGATTAAGAAGTTTGCAGGGACGACATGGCCACAATTAGTACATGACCGGGGTAACTGGTGAAGTATGGGAGAGGCCTTTGCCCTGCAGTGGACGTAACCAGGCTGATGATGATACGCGCACCGGCACCGAGCACCAACTACTTTTTGGAGACCAGATTAGAACCTCACCCTCGTTACGCCCGTTCCTCGATCCGGACGTCCCACGAGTGGCAGTGGTCCGTCTTATACGACCCAGTCACTCGTCCTAGGCGTCCTTCAGTCTGAGAACTTAACTGACTCGCCCGGCAGGCTTCGTGGGGAAATATTACGGTAAATGTAGCCGCATGGCACGAGCCGATGAAGAAGTGTGGGCGAGGAACGCGAGACAGAGAAGAACGACGCTTCGCCCCGTCTGAGGGTCGTCTTGATTCCTTCTTGAATAACATCGTTTCTTTCGTGACGTAACAACATCATATTAAACGTTTATCTCTCTCTCTCTCTCTCTCTAAATTCAAAGTCACAGAAAAAAGGTGCTGCTGGAACCGACCAGGCTTGTGCCAAGTCAACAACTTGCTTGAGCATTCCAACACTACTAGGCGGAATATAAATTAGACGTTGACGCAGACTACGCACTACGCCCCGCATAACATTACGAACGCCTTATATTACCCGAGTATTACGCTACCTTGTACGTCTTGCCTCGCGCAGGGTGCACCGCAGAAGAATCCGCACATGCGTCAATGCAAATTGGAGGAGATACTATCTGCTTCCGAATGCTACCGAGCTACGGAGAATAGTCAGAGGAAAATCCGCTTGGCCAGCCTAACCGTATAAAGCCGTTTACAGATCATGCAGTAAGCCAATACGCGTCTTGTCGTAAAAAAAAAAGTTCGTCAGAGACACCTAAGACTGCATACG
The DNA here is from genome assembly GCF_050947875.1 of Dermacentor variabilis. Lineage (NCBI taxonomy): Eukaryota > Metazoa > Arthropoda > Arachnida > Ixodida > Ixodidae > Dermacentor > Dermacentor variabilis. The sequence continues at coordinate 142,372,537 of NC_134573.1, forward strand.
CGTGGGAGTGGGAAAGCATTATAGTCCCTTTGGAGAAATTTTTTGTTTCCCGCGCTTTCCTTGTCCGCGCAAGCTCTTTCCTGCGCTCTAACTGCGCCCCGATAAGGCCGAATCAAAATTCGGACGACGCTCAAGCCTCGCCGTTAAGGGTGGAAAAAGCGATAGCATTCAAAGAGCCCTGACTGCTCGTCAGGCTTCCAGGCAACCGCTTTGTCCTTCTTGAGGACGACTGGCCCATATGAACTTCTTTGACTCGCTCGGGCCCTCCGCGTGCGTGCGCGAGCCCACCGCGGCTTTCCTCCCCTTCTCTATCTCATCTTTCTATTCCCTCTTTGCCGTACTCCAGAGTAGGGTAGCCAACCAGACGCATTTCTGGTTAACATCCCTGCCTTCTCTCTCTATTTCTGCCTCCTCCTCCTCCTTCTAGGCAACCGCAGCTTCCTTGCGCATGCGCGGTGGCGAGCGCCATCTGGATGACGTTGTTGCAAGGAACCGAGCGGGCCGCGTCGCTCTATGAATGGCAGAAACGCTGGAAAAAGGGGCTTTGTTTGAGTTTCCGCGCAACAGAATTATGTTTTGATTAACTGATGAATGGGTTTTAATGGCGCAAGGGCCAGTTCCTGCCAAAGAGCGCCAAACACATGATACAATAAGTTGACAATGGTTTATGAAGTTTAGGATGTACCGTGGCATGTAAAGGGGCCTAAAATCAGTCACTGTGTAAGCGCGTAAAATATATGTGATAAAAACATGACAACGAGAAGAGATACTATTTTATGACCATAAAATATACTTGCAGAGTGATCAGAAGATTAAAAATGTAAAGGGTGGAAATAGCACTAAAGCCTTACCCAGGTCCCTGAGCGCAAAAACCGGGAGGAACATACTCTAAGTACTATTTTCGCAGCAGAAGCCTCTGATAAGAGGCTGCACTACGAATCACTTGGTGTATAACCTGTAGTGTATGTGTATCCTTTAAAAAAAGCTAAGGTTGATTTAACATCAAAGACCGGGTCGTTGCTGAGGGACATTGCTGGATGTAATGGCAGTTGTTGATGGTGCGGTAAATCGAAGTGGTCTTTTTTTTTTTTTTGAGAATCTCTAATTCACGACATTCCAGCAACACGTGCAGGACCGTCAGCGTCTCGCCAAATTTACCACAGGCAGGTGGCTCATCGGTACGAGCATGTGCCATATGTGTGGCCGATCTCTCAGTCGACAGATGGTAACCTCGGCTCGTCTTATTTTTGATATGGGTGGCTAGTTCCACAACTGTGTCCCATAAGCGTTGTCAATAGCTCTTAAGCTTTTTTTCCGCAAGACAGGTTTCAAGTCTATGCCAGGGACAGCTACAGAGACATAATTATGCTTTCTTGTACATTCAAATTACAATCCGACGCTATCACGTCTGTAGGTTGTGTTTAGGTCGTGCGTATACTTTGCGACTCTTCTGACGCATTTTACTCTGAGGAATTCAATTAGTTCTGTAACACCTCTGCGCCACGCGGAGGGCCTGCGTGGTTGTGCTTCGGAATGACTCTTCGCGGAACGACGTCGGACGCCGACACCGGATTTTTTTTTTTTGCGACAAGGCGCCCTTAACGCCATCGCGTTTAAAAAGCGCGAAGCGTCTCAACGCGCTCGCTTGCCCGCGAGGTCAGTACGTAACTCGAAGGAACGCTCAGTGGTGTTCAAGCGGACATTTTCTTTTTATTTTAGACACTCCATTTATACACTCATGACGTGGCGCCACCTTCTCCCCATTGGCTGCGCCGTCACGTGCCCTGTGACGCAGGCACTGGGCCACACCTTTCGACGTGACGCGTGCGATGACGCACGCACTATAGTCAGCACCAAAACCATGGAACCGCGGCGGCGTTGGGGAAGCATGCTCATCCCGCACTCCGGCCCGTGGGATCGATTCCCACACCAGACCGAAATTTACAAAATGTTCTTTCCAAAGCCATTGGATTTACTTTGTTTAACGGAACCTCCCTGAGAAATCCGACGTCAATGCGAGCATTTTTTTACGTGTTTATATACTCTCCACGCCGTCAGCCATTTTTGGTGCCACCGCTTTTCGCGTAATGAGTCATATGATGCTTTCGCATTAAAAAAAAAAGAATTCTATGGTTTTACGTGCCAACCCACCACCCTCTAAAACCGCGATACGATAATGAGGCACGCCGCCGTATAGCAGGGGACCCTGGATTAACTAGATGACCCCCTGGGGTTGTTTTTAACGTGCACCTAAATTTAATTACGCGAGGGCGCGTTTTCTTTTTTTTCATTTCGCATTCATCGAAATGCGGCCGCGTATCGACCTCGTCTTTAGCGACGCAACGCCATAGCCCCGCTAAGGCACCGCGACGCGTCTCGAGTCTAGCTACATGCTAGAGGAAAAGAAAAAAAAAAGAACCTGTTACGGAGAACACCACGACTGACATGGCATTCCACTCTTACGAACATTTATAGCGTACGAACATTCTCTTGCGAGTGCGGACCCTCGTTTCTGGAACGGAATCTACCCTTGACAACAGTATTGCGTTGTTCCCGCGCCAGAGCCATACCACGGCCCTTTTCACTTTCTGTCTCCTCTCATACGTCGCCGCTAAACTCTTCCGCATGGCTGGCATCTGGCTGGCGCACATCGTGGCATATCTTCGCCCCTCGAATGCTGAAGCCGGCTATATACGCGGGCCACCGTCTACTCAGAGACGTATAGCTCACTCTGCGAGGATGCGACCTTGGCCTGTGCGGCCGAGTATATAGCTTTGCGTCATCATGTGTAATCGGGGACCGTTGTTCCAGCGCAAGCCGTTCCTCCTTCGCGCTCAGGTCTAAAGCGATCCTTAAGGCTAAATAAATGCGCTCCTACTCCTTGTGGCGCGTTTCGTAAGGTGTCCCGAAGCGATTAAAATGTGACGTACGCGTCTCTCTAGATAGAGCAAGACTGGCGTGGACAATGGACGCCAATTCGGGCTATAGGGGCGTTCGTGCAGGTGCGTTGTCCTTACGAAACACGCAGCTAGGCAGCGCTAGTACTATAGCAGCATGCAGGCTGTGATATTTCATACGCAACCCCGTAATCCTTGCCGACGTGATCAAAATAATGCACTTGTCCTCGGGTGGCGAAACGCACCCACTTCCATACAGACCCATAATGAAACACTTTTGCCACTGTATCTATGACCCAATCACTATAGTTGAGCGCATCTCTGTCTCCAGCCCCACCCACCCCCCTTTCGAAGTCAAGAAAATTTAATGAAAAGGGGAAAGTGTTATGTAACGTCAGACTCGTATTAGTATTTCAGCCCAGCCCGACTGCTTCTGCGCGAATGAATTTCTTTTCCTGTTTTCTTTTTAAATTTTTGATTGTTTCTTTCGCAATAGAGAGTTTTAGAATAGGGCTTTGCGTTTGCGTATAGCGTCTTGCGCTGCAGCGCCACTACGGCGTCAAAGAAAAGATATTAGAAATAATTCAATAAAATGTACCATTTTATGATAGGAATAGTAATTTTGACTTACGTGTATCCGCGTTTAAATACAATTTAGAGGTTATTCTGTAAGCAGCAAACAATTAGTTGCGCTTAGTTTTGAGCAAGCCAACTTTACGTGCCTTCACCTGCCAAGCTTAGCCGTGTTAGGCCTACGAGTCATAAAATCCACAATCGAATCCGGAATCAGCGACGTCTAGTGAATCAATCTGCATAACACACGCTAGTTGAGAGAAAGCGATAACCGCAGTCACTTCTCCTAGCTTGCGAACTTCCCGCGTTACCACGAATCGAACCCAGTTTGGTGCTAGGTTAGAGCCGTCGCTTCGATGGGAGTCGCCATGTTTGCGGACGCAAAGCTTTTGGGGCAGCTACTTGGGCTCCCGCTAAATCAGTGAAATAGCGTTCCCAACGCATAACCCAAACGCAGTTTGCGTCTTGCGCACGCGCAGTGGCTTCGACGCTATTTCTTTGGGGCCCATATTCTAATATTCTCTAATGACCGTGCAAACTAGGTTTCACGTCGGTAGCGAGACAAATGATTAAACCCGGCGCTGCTTATAAATATCAAGATAGCTGATTGGAACGTATCCAGATCGCGCGACGCGTACTAGTCTGCGTGCCTCTCTCTCTCTCTCTCTCTAACCTGCAATACTTCCAGATAAAACCCAACTGCTCGCTGAATGACGTCAAACAGAGCAGTCCATCGTCGTCTCGGTCGAGTTGAAACGGCGAAAAAGCTAAGGTGACGGCTGCAAGCCGTCACCTTCGCTTCGCTGCCCCCGACCTCGACCTTCCCCGCAAGACAACGCGTGTATCGCTAAATTACCGCTGCAGCCACGCGGTACGGGAGAAGTCGAAAGCCTACAGGCAAACCTGCTCGTGTGGCTCCGTGGCCTCCGACGTCGCAAGGGCTCACATTTGTGACCTCGGAGACCACGGCTGCCTTATAATAAAGTTTTCTAAGAAAATTACTAAGAGAAACTCTGCCGCTGTGACCGTTCAGCTATACCCTATAGGATTTGTGTTCAGCTCTACCCTATAGGACTGAACACGTGGGTTCGTCTTGTCTTCTGGTGGCTTTAGTTACAGCGCATTGTATCCTTCTAAACCATTTGTTCCAGGAGTCATATCTCTCAAAAAGCGCAAGTTTACGAGCATATAACATAAAGACAATAAGTTTCTTCGCCCATGCCTAAACATGACAGCTTAGTGCGTACACGTTGCGCTTACGACGCAATACTTTGATTAAAACGATAAATTTGAAGAAGATACAAGAGCAGTTTGAAGAAGCCAGGAGGACGAAGCTTCGGTCAAATCTATGTACTATGCACACTTATATCCACCATTCCTATGCTGGCTGAACTGCCGTGGGATTCAAATTGTCGAATATTGTCAAATCCTGCAATGTAGGCATTTCGGGCCAATCAAAGAGTCCATCGCGGCCCTCTGGGCCAATCAGAGATGGCAATATGGCGGAATTGGCCGTCATCGAGAATGACCTCCATGCTCAATGCTCCCGTACAGACGTTGTATAGCGGCAGAGTTTCCTCTCACAATCTTTTCAGGGAAACTCGAATCACTCCACAGAGTGGATACCACAGCGGCTGCCATGTCATTAGCTTCCACGCGATAACGCCTGAGGTGTTTAACCATATAACGTACAGTCACAACGACCGCATGATCGCTTCCCGTTGCTGCCGGGACCTTTCTTGTATATGAGGGGATTTCGACAAACCGACCGGTCTCTTTCTTCACGGCGCAGCCGATTTATGATTCACGATTGCTGTTATCGCCTCAGGCGAGAGGAGACAGTTAGGAGCACTTAGCGTGGGCGCTCCGCTTTTGGAATTTTTTTTGCGCTGGTACGAAGGGTGGGCTAAGCGCGGGGTGGAGAAGGAAGTCGGATGAGGCCGTTCGTTGAAAGTGAAGCGAGTTGCGGGAAGCTGCCGGCGTAAGAGGCTGCCTCGCATGCTGTATTATAGCGGAGCCGGATTACGAGACAACAAGACAGGGAGAACCCTTGCCGTGACGTCAGCCTTCTCCTAAGCGAGACAAAACCCGATAGAGGGAATGAGAGATGAAGTAGACGAAGAGAAGGACGGCTCCGTTGACTGCGGTGCCGCTAGCTGCTGTCTCGAACGACGTCGCTCCACCACCGCAGCGCCTTGTTCTTCGCGCACCTCGTGTTGGCGAGTTTTCCTTTCTCTTCTCGTCTTGTTTTGTCCTCGCTCTTACGCTCGCCGTTCCGCTCGTCATAATCAGCGGCGGTCAGCCTGTCGAGGGGGCAGGATTCAACGCTCTCCGGCATTGTCTGCGAAGCGGCCTTTGGTGAAACTCGTGCAGTTAAAGACGTGGCGGAGGAGGGGGGACGTCCTTGGATAGCGCGCCACGCCTTCGCACCTGCCGCTACTGTTGCCGCTGGCGCGGAAATCAAGAAGAGAAGAAGGCGGCGTACGACGGACGGACGAGGGTGCGTGCGCGCGTGCCGGACTGTTCTTTAATCTCCGAAGAAAAAACGGAAACGACCCTCCTCAGTGAGAAGCCACGCTTCAGAGCTGGTACACTCCGGTGGCTTGTCGTATAAAACGCAGGGCTAATCGGCGTTGCCGGGAGGGACCACCCGTTCGGCATTTCGGACTGCGAAGTTTCCGATCCGGATCTCGAACTTCCTTTCGCTTGCAGCGCGACGTTGGACGTGAGCACAGAGAAGAGGTGTGCAGGGAAAGGCGCCGTTGTCCCCGCTTCGTGTCAACTGACCCGGACGACTGGTTCGCCTCACTGTTTTTTTTTTTTTTCGCAATGTGCGCGTGTGACACGTCCTTCGATGGAATACGACTGGCGACGGAAGTGAGCCTGGCGCTTGCCTTGTTCCAGTAGCCGAGAGGATAAGCGTCGAAAGCTGTCGAGGAGCGAGAGGGGACCGTTTCTCGAAGGAAGAGTAGCACCGCCCGAAACTGCGCGCGGAACGAAGAGTGGTGTCTGGAAGGACCAGAAGAAGAGTGCGCGCCGGAGCGGAAGTTCAGTGGCAGAGAAGCGGCGATCCACTGCCCAAACGCCAGGGAGTAGAGATGTTATGTTCCGAGGCCCTCCGGGATCTGACCGCGCGCTTCGCCGCCTGACACCGAAGCAAACGCCGACTGCCAAGCGAAGCAAAAGGTTCGACGTTCGACTTGTGAACAGAGCCGAACGCAAACTCGACGACGTCACCAGTGCTGGGGGATCTCGCTGGAATGGTTTCGGCGAAAGTTTGTCGCGAAGTGCGCGCAGCTGTATACTGCAAATCGAGTGACGCCTCGTGAAATGAGTTCTTCTCGTGACTGACACCGTGAGAATTTCCCTCGTGCTTCTCTTGCTGTGCTTCTGTCGCCGTTTGCCGTGAACGCTTCGTCATTCTGACAACGTATGCGGCGATTATCTCAATTTGATCTAGACTGCTCCAGCTTCGCACGCCGACGCGCCCTGTGACAATATCTTGTTTATCTCGTCGTCCATCTGCAAGATCTCGGTGAAATCAAAGGAATATATTGAAAGGAGTGAGATAGGTAACTAATACGCGTACGTTAGTTGCAATACGGCGTTCTGTGCACCATACCGACAACTGTGCGCCAACACTGTGCTCGCTCTCAATTCTTCCCACCCGCGCACGCTCAGCTGGACTTATCAACTGCGCGCCCGACTCCTTGCATTCAAAGTACACCGCGATTTCGGAAAGCGAGTAACGAGACAGAGAGAGAACGTATAGAGGTGTGTGTGTGCGCGCGCCTGTGTGATACGGCAGATTGCAACTCCGCCGCGCTGAGTCAAAAGAAAGAAAACGTTGAGAGGCTTGTCCGCTGAGAGACAATGCGCGGTACCGTCGAAGAATAGTCCGGAGACAAGGCTTGGTCCTTCAGAGAAGGCAGACATGTGCGCCGAACAAGCCGCGTTGCGACGACAGCGAGATCCGGCTGTGCCGAGCGATATCGGAGATAAACGCGACGCGGGTGACCGCTCGGCGCGGCCGGCGTGCGATGCACCTGCGGGCAATGATTCAGACCACCGCCGTGGTTGACGGTCCAGCGATCCACCGGTTCCAGAGGAGGCGCATCTCGTACCGGCGCATCGCGCTCATCCGGAGCTACTACAGCAAAGTGAGTTGTCACTCGTCTCGGTACTGCTTCGCATTTTTTTGGATTTGCGATCACTCGTCTCAGTACTGCTTCGTATTTTTGGATTTGCGATCGCTCGTCCCAGTACTGCTTCGTATTTCTTTTTTTTTTATTTGTCAGGTGTGCGGAAGTCTGGTGAGAAAAAAAAAACACACCCCGCATTTTCGTCAGGGGGCTCGAAGAGAGAGAGAGAGAGAGAGAGAGAGAGAAAATTGAGAGTCATTCGCTCAAGCCAATGGAAACGCAGATCTAAAGCTTAGGAGTTGGTGGCAACGTACTCACTCTGGGTCTTGGCATATAGAACAGGCTAGCTTAAAATAAAGTAAGAAATATAAGAAATAAGAAACAAAATTTGAGAATAGGTAGGCTAGGATTAAAAGAGAGAGATTGAAGAGAATTATTTCATAATGAAAGGAGGAATAAATGAAAAAAATCAAAATAAGATTAATCGAATTCGGTTTGCTGGAAATACAGTTAAGGAAACATTAAACTGTGAATTTAGAGTTTGAATCGCATTAACGCTACAATAAAATCCTGGATGGCACAGTGGTCTTGCTTGTTGAAATCTTAATGTAACTTGTAAAAAAAGGTATCTAGTAACAGGAAGCACAATTCCACTCCATGAGCTGCATTAGTTCAAGAAGGCATTTCTAACACGAGGAACGAAATACATAATATATTAACTAGCAATCATACGTTAATTACTTTTGACCAATAACTTCGAGGTACTATTGCAATTGTTTAATTAAAGCCGATGAAACTAACTGTGAAGGCGTGCCCACTTGGAAGGAATTACGAAACTTTAGCCGCCAGTTTCAAAGGCAGCGGAGTCAGTCTTCCACCAAATTCACTGTTTTCTTTTTTTTTTTCATTTTCGTTAAAATATCGCCTTCTTAAACAGTGCATGATAAATTTAACAGGAACGCCAACAAATTTCGCTATTTGGGATCGCGTATATCTCGAAACTGGTGACAGAATGACAGTTCTCTCAAAGTGGATTATCCTGGAGGAACTCATCGACTCCAATTCGTGCAATGCGGAGCTTGCTCTAAGTTGAATAGATTTAAGAGTTAATTAGCAAAAAAAATTGCTAATCAGCAATAAAAAAATTATATTTCTCGTGCAAGTAACCTTCACAAATCCAGCTTAAGAATTGTAGTTGAGCTGTCCGCCTCAGACGACGTTCTCGAGCTGTTAAAGTACACCTGTCGTATACATCCGAGTATGGCGCTTCATCGCGACTGTAGGCAGCAATTCTGAGGAGGTAAACACGTGGGAATAATTACGCAATATCCACGTGGTCGCTTATTTCTCTATTTCTGTCCTTGTTCAATTTTTCGTTGAGAATGAATTCCTCTATTCGCGTGGTGATGAAAGTCCAGAGTAACGCCGGAAGTATTTCGTCTTAGAGGGACGAGCCACATATGGCTGCCTGCCAGTTCGAGCCTATACATACGCATGAGCAGTACGCTGCCTAATCTCGTGGTTCCAGCCTTGGACGGCCGGGCTAATATTTACGGAGGTTGCAAGGCTTTCATATTCATTAGCAGCATCGGTGAAGTTCTTTGCCGCTCCGAAGGCGACATTAACCGGCGGAATACTTGAGAAAACGCAGCCGGCATTGTTCTGCCAGTGACCTCGTGGATTAATTCGACAATTCGAATTGAAACGCCATTGAATAAATCACTTCCGCGACGGTGCAATCATTTTGGACTTAATTTTTTGCCGATTCTGTGTAGTGGGAGCACGAACGCACACACGCAGAAAGAGAGAGAGAGAGAGATTATAGGGTTCGCGTAAATTGAACCGTCTGCTTACTCAATGCGTCTCCAGGAGGTGGGGGGGGGGGGACAGAGAGGTGGTTGGTGAGGACCGACCCGTGTCAGTGGCAGGCGCCGCAGTCTACACGTGCATGCATCAAAGTTGAACAATCCTTTTTTAGTCCTATAGACCTCGCGCGCAGCGATATACAAGAAACGTGCAATGCAGTTGGTTGACTAACACGGCCACCAATACGAAGATAGGCATTGTGAACGGTTAGGGCCTGCAACAGAACTAGAACCACGACGAAAGCGAAACCGCCTTTACGTTTATGACAACGCCACAGTACACATACACACACACATAAAAAAAAAGTGCGAATGAGCTGTCAGGCATCATAAAAAGAAAATCTGGTCTATTTATTGTTATCCAGTAGGAAAAAAAAAAGAAACACCCACAAAAGTTGGGACATTTCGTCGTTTCAACTGGGTCAAGTCGGGACACGTGACATATACTCAAAAGTCGGGACTGTCCCGTTAAATTCGGGGTGGTTGGCAAGGCCTCGTGCTTGCCTGAAGTCATCTCTCCCCGTTTTTCGTTCGGCGGGCGTGCTACAGAACGCCACCTAGAGGAAAGTTAGTCGAGGTGGCGTTGGGCTACGTTACAGGAAAAGAACTAGGAAGCTTATACTAGCATGTATACGCCCTGTATGGTGAGCAGCATGGCAACAAAAAACGCCAAGCGGAAAGTCAGAGAGGCTGAGATAATCTCATGGGTGGCGGCAATGGAAAAGAAACCTGCCGTGAGTAACTACTTAAGAGGGAAAAAACGAAATCAGGAAATGAATAATTTACGATAACTCCAAGGGAAGCTCATTACTTTTCGAAGCGGGATCAGGAAGCCTTAGAACACGCATTTGTAAAGCGAGATACAACAAGGAAGAAGCACGTGCTTGCTGCGGAAAAATTAAGCTAGGGAAACGATGGAGCGTGTTTTACTAGAATGTGAAGAGATCTGCCCAGCGGTCGATTTAGGCACCTCTGGCCTCCTTGAAGTCCTTGGGTTCAGCGAGAGCAGGGGGGAAGTAAACATGTCCGCTATAGAGATTAGTAAAAGGGCATTGGAAGGTTGGTGGAAGAAAAGTAGGGAAACGAGAAACAACGGAGGCGTACAAAAACAAAGTTCACAACAGGGGTTCACAAAGTCTAGTTATGGGAATTCATCGTGAGTTCTTTTTTCCTTTCCTTTTTCTTTTCTTTTTTAACATAGGTTGGATATTTAGGCAACATATTAACAAGAGCTTGGTGGCGCACCTGACCACCCCGTTCCAGAGGGGACGCTCGCAGCATCCGTCCATCCATCCGATGGGGAAAGGGGAGAGGCGATCGACGCAAGAGGACTAATAATCCTCTCACCCTCCCCTTCCTCTCCTCTACCTTCACCTCCTCCCCCGTCTCTCTCTCTCCACCATTGTGGCCGACCGCACCTGCGAGATTTCGCGTATGTCCCGTGTCGGCAAGCTCGGGTATCGTGAAAGGATGCACGAGCGATGCACGTTGGTATAATCCATGATCGAACAGGGGGAGCGACACGAAAAAAAAAATGACATTTTAGTAATAGGCGATGTAAATATATATACACCACAGTCCTCTGTATACACACAGGCGAAAAAGAGGCATGCACACCTTGCAGAAACCTCAATGCTTTCCCTTCCCCTAGTGCAGGGTAGCAAATCGGAGGCTTTAGCTCTGGTTAACCTCCCTGCCTTTCTCTCATTTGTATCTCTCTCAAGGCTATACGGAAAGAACCGAATGACTATGTGCGCAATCTCGTGCTATGACAAAGTAACAGAAACGACGAAAATTATGCGGATCCCACGCACTGTTGGAATCGATGTAAGCGAAGGTTGCTGTGCCGTTTGCTTTGATTGACGACAATTAGCGGTGATGTTGTTGACGGGGAATGTTTAGTTTCTTCAACGTTCAGTGCAACACGAGAGTTGTGAGCTGACGTCAAACGTGTACCTTGCCTGCAGCACTGCCGTTTGTCTGCGGGGCACGCACAATACAAAGAGGGAGTCGTTTGCCTGAGGCGTCGTTGTGCGCCATACTTCATAACGTCTGTGAGGGTTGAGCATAATTATTGCAGTTTCTCCCCTTTATATGGAAAGTGCGAGCGAAAAGTGGCAAGGTAATTATTCACTCGCTTCACGACTGCGTTGGTTTTACCCATTCTCTACCTGGTTCTACGCATTCTCGGCAAGTAAGCGCTGGAATTTCTGCAATGTTCTCGCGGTGGGTTACAGATAATTACGGCTGTCGAGAGGCCGATGCGGCGATGCCCAGGGAGCTCCAGGGGGCATTGTGCACATGCGCCGCGGAGCAAAAGTCCAAACGAGTTTCTCGCGTTGCCTTTCCTCTCTGCGGCGCTCCTGTCATGCACACACACGCTCTGAACCACTCCCCGACCCGGTGTGCCAGACGGCAGCAGCAGCAGCAGTGGGAAAGTCGAAGGAAGAGGCAAACAAAGCTTCGCTTTAAAATGAAACCGCGAGCTGACAAAAAAAAAACACGGGAGCTTAGACAATGCCACGCGGAAAGCGGCCCACCGCCCTGCGCTAACACCCTCTTGTGGAGCAATGAAGGGGGCTAGTTGGTGAACGTTCATGGTTATATTGCGCTCAGTTTTACAAACACGATATTAAGGAAGGACAGGACGTGGACGGACAGGACGTGGACGTCCGTCCACGTCCTGTCCTTCCTTAATATCGTGTTTGTAAAACTGAGCGCAATATAACCATGAACCCTCTTGTGCCCGCACGCGGTTCCGAAACGTTAAGCTCATTATTGGACAACTCGATGGAAGGCGATCTAACACATGAGTTCCCTTAAAGTGGCGATTTTCATGGCCGTCACGGCAGGAGTGTGGACATCTTAAAAGCACTTGCGAGGGTAAGTTTCGCGATTCCCCTTTCAACGAACACGGAATGAGCTGAGGATTATGGCATCAGTGGCTTACTGGCACGAGAATCGTACGTCCAACGCACACGCTCAGATCTAGATGTGAATCTCAGGCCCAGGAATCTCAACGAATCGTTTTTCCGGTACCTCATGGGTGATACTTAGAGGTTGCAAACGCTCCTGGAAGATTTCTAGTACGCGAGCGGCACGAGGACCAAACTCAGGAGAGCTAGCTATACAAGGACAATAAGGCGGTCATCGACGTAATGCATATCTTGAGCACGTTTGATTCCTGAAGCCGACATCCAAATCCCTGTCCCATTTAGCGAGAAACAATTCATTCGGTATGGGCGCCCCTTCGTGGAAGATTCGGTTCACATTCCTTCCCTTCGAAGAAACATACAGCCATTCATACTTGAAAATGCGGACCGCAAGTAAAAGTACAACAGTTCAAGAAAACTTTCCACAGAAGGCAAAGTCAAAGTTTACAAAGTGGATAGCGCCGAAAGCACCAGCGGGCTGTTTCACGCGCGCCAGCAATTCATAGTCTAGAACCGAGTGGTAGAGGTTCTTTACGGTGAGACAAAACGCTCTCAAACGCAACCCAGAATGTTCTTTCAAAAACTCGATCACTCGTTAACAATTTCTGGTCAGATACGTATCTTCAATTGCTAGCAACTTTAACATCTTTTGCAGAAAAAAGAAAATGGGTACGGATTTCTGCCACGTGCCTTGTCTTGAGACAATGACCCTTAGAGGCCAGTCGGGTTCGTGCCTCTAGGAGGAAAAAGACAAATTTAGCGAGCATTTCTTGCTACGGTCGATATCTGGGCCGGACTGTTTAGCTTAAGCTTGCGACAGTGCTTTGTAGCTTCTGCTCTCACTTTTGCCAACACCTCATCGTTGCGCAGAAAATTTGCATCGATAGCAGCGTTGGCTTTTAACTTCCGATCAGTCAATCAATCACCACTCGGCTGGCGAATAAGAGCAAAGCACTCGAGTGTCTGATTGCACAAACCGGCGTACTACAACTGAAGAAAGAAAAAAAGAAAGAAACGAAACAGCAGTACTATATCGATCACAGTTTGCGATTTCTTCCAAGTTCATTGTACTCTTTTACGCTCTCAATCGGCATCATAATGACCGAAAATGACCCCCCCCCCACAAAAAAAAAAAAAAAAAAAAAAACCAAGAGGAGACACTTCAGCTGTGCACACTCTAAGAGCCCCGTTGCCCATACAAAGAAAAAACACTTGTTTTTCACGCGCACTCGTGTGCTTAAACGTCGTGGTGATGATGACGTCATTGATATACGCCGAATCTGTGCGTGCATCTGTAAGTCTACGAACTCAACTCTGCTTACCTCTTAATCCACTCGTCTGTATGTGTGTGTGTGTGTGCTCGTCCTTGCACTGATTTCCGTGATTTATATTTTCTTTTTCTTCGAGTCTCTCGTTGGCTCTATGAAAAGAAGCAGTCGGCGCCACCCACAAGCGTCAAGGTCTCCTTCAAGCACATGCAGTTAGACCACTCACTCGCGCGAGGTGGTGCAGGTGGCGACGGGAGCAGTCACAAAATTTTCGCGGCGCTCAATCACAAAACCGCCTGCGGACGAAGCGGGAGCGACCGTTCTCTACACAGGCGTAGCTGAAAGCTGCGTCATCGCGTGACGCAACGATACACGCGCTTTTGCTTGGGGACATGCGTGTACACCGCTGCACTGACCCGGCAAGTATAATGGTGGAAACGGACTCTGAAATAAAATACGCAAAGAGGAAAAGGAAACAAGGAATGAACGCAAGGAATGAATGCAAGCCGACTCGTTGCCCGCCGCTGTCATAACGAAGCATTGGTGTAATAACAGCGCTCTGTACATATATATACGCTTTTGTCCTCGTTGCGTCAGCATTGGGAAACGTCGCACAGCTACTTCGGCGTCTCTCTCACTCACTCTCGCGCGCTCTCTCGCTTCAATCTCTCTCACACGCACGTTCTTTATCTATCGCCCTCTCTCCGCTAACGGATGCGTACACGAGGCGATTCAGTGAACGCTTCATTGCGGTAGATTACGCGTACCACGAGGCATTCAAGCCACCGAGAGTGCCTCTGACATTGACGTTGCGTACGCACTACACAAATCCCAAGCTTCCTCCTCACCTTTCCGATACCCCTCCGCGTTCTCTTCCTCCTCTACTTGCAAGTCGTTTTCTTTTTGCTTCTTTTTTTTTTTCAGTTCATCGAGCTTGTATGCGTGGTATCGCAAGGTCTACGCAATTGCCATAAGTTCTATTTTACCCTCACTGCCAAGACTTAATCGTCGCTACTTTTCTTTTTTTTTCTTTCCCTCACGCAAGAAAGCAGATCTTTCATTCTACGTGGTGCGTGATGCTGACAGCTTGCTGATTTCTTTTCTTTCGTTCTCGCTTGGGCATGTAAGATTGCGCCAGAAAAATCAGTTACGCCGGCAATGTATTCTGCTACCTCTTCTTTCTTTCTTTCTTTCTTTCTTTCTTTCTTTCTTATGTATATATACACATACATAAATATCGCTCTTCACCTACTATTTCTTCTTATTATTATTGAAATGACTCCAAAGAAAGGAAACTTAGCTAACTTAAGGTTATGAGGACTACTCCTTTCCGCTTGGCAGCGATGAGAGAGAATAATAAAGCAAGATAATAAGATTACATAGGAATAGACGTCAGAAGTCAAGTAAAGAAGGAACGCTCAAAGAGAGCTATAGAAATCCATGAGGTCTTCTTACTTTTTGGGCAGTCGTTCTGCGCCCCACGAGCTGATACACGAAGCCCACTCATCTTAATGTCGTTTCCGTAGAAAAGAAAATATCATTTTTTTTCTTACTATATTTGTTCATTGGCTGACGCAAACTTGTCAGAGTTAAAGAGTGCGCTAACGGAGGTTTTGGCAGCCATGATCTATACTACATAAAGAAAAAAGCGGTACTTCGCAAAACTGCGTTCGAAGTTGCATCCGCGGCAGTTTGAGCAAGAGGTTGTAAAAACGAAAAGGCGCTGCCTTCGCAGCGCCGAAAGGAGGTCAACGGCTGTCGGCTTTTCCTCGACAATGGACCCACCACTCCATCACAGAAGCCTCAAGTACTGAACGCAAATGAGAAATATATATATCTATAAAAATGAAACGAAAAAAAAAACCCCTCGGAAAATGAACGACCGTCTTTAGGGACGCCGTGGAGAGGTCAAGGGCGAGCTTTCAAGCGAACATCAAACTGCGCCAACCGCCGCCTCCTAGCATTTGGGCTTGTTCACGGCGTGCGAAAATAACAAAAAAAAAAATGTTCTCTTATCCCAAGCCCCCGAAATATCCGAGGACTGGCGCCGAACGCGAACGCTTGTCGTATTGATAGATGCGACCCTTTCTTCAGATCGAATTAAAAGGGGGCATACGAAATCGCTGTAAGTACGTCCTGAACGAGAATCAAAACTTGCAGCTCGCGGATGTAAAGAGGGACTGACAGCTATAGACACAAGTTTGACACGTTCCATCAACTCGGCAGAAGAAAGTCAGTTCGCCGTGTCCAAACACAAGTCGACACACACACACACACACACACACACACACACACACACACACACACACACACACACACACACACACACACACACACACACACACACACACACACACACACACACGCACACGCACACGCACACGCACACACACACACACGACTTGGCGATGGAGGTTTCGGTCGTGTATACGTAATCAAAGAGAAGCGAAATGCGTTTATCTTTCCCGGCTCGGTTCCCGGGTTAAACGATGACCGGCTTGCGCGAATAAACAGGACGGTCTTAAGTGGAAGAGTTACGTTACGAGCTCGTCGTAAGTGTGAACTTTTGCGTGGGCCGACGGGGGCCTTCTTTCGCCGCGTTCCCTCAGTTCTGTCGTAACAGGTCTCGCGCTCGATCGGTACGTTTGCACAGATTCAGTATTCATATAAGAAAGGGGTGCAGCTTCTTTCAAATGATTTGAGCATGGAGTTGTTCTGTTTGCGTTTGTTTGTTGGTTGTCACGCACTCAGTTACGAAAGCAAACACTGAGCAAGCGAACGAGCGGGCAAAAGCTAACTAATTAACTAACTCATTCAGTAACTAACAAAGCAGCAGAATAATAATCAACCTGCAACCGAACGAATGACAGAACGAACTCGAGCTACTTCTTCCCACTTCTTCCCACTTCATTGCGTTAACCGCCTTCTCAACCTAACAAACGTGTTCCCCACCCCCCTCCCATTTTCTTTTTCTGTTTTTGTGTTTTGCCTTCTCGTTTGTTCGGTTTCTTGTTTATGATATCATACGTGACTGTGCAGCGATAAATGTTCTAACGGCCTAACGAAGATTAAAAAAGAACACTATTAATAAAGCTATGCTGCCGGTGAGGAAAACCCCCTGCTTTAAATAGTGCGTACGTACGTGGAAAACGTCAATCGTGGAAATGGCGCTGCGACTGATTTGAACAACAAGAAGTGTGCAAGCGGAGGGGAAATATTCAGGTGCATAAACGGAGACTTCGCGTCTTCCTAGAGTCGGCAGTCGAGATGTAATTAACGGGGCGGGGCCTCAGCATCTAAAGCGGTAAGCAAGAAAGCTCCAATGGCCGCACACGTTCAAGGGTCGCTCTTTTATTATTATTTATTATTAAAACAACAAATAAAGTGAACAGGTTCAGTCGCCTATAACGGCGACTCATTTTCACGTAATAGTAGTAACAATAAGAAAAATATTGTAAAATAAGAGGTATCATTGCAAGTACAGAAAACCTAGAGGAGAGTTAGGTAAGAGAGTAAAGGAAGTTATATATATATATATATATATATATATATATATATATATATATATATATATATATATATATATATATATATAGTGTATATGCGCGTGTGTGTGTGCGTGTGGGTGTGTGTGCTGTAGTTGTAGGCACACTGCAACATATGCTGACAAAAGGCGACGACAGGTTTTATACCACACGCTGTATGTGTGCGTAGTCCCGACACAAAGTGTTCGAGCGTGCGCTAGGAAGGTTTTTATAATATAGCGTATACCTATACTTTTTTACCGCGCCGAAATCATTCATGCAGCAATTAAAGAAGAAAGAAAAAGAAAAAGAGAATCGTTGTTAATACAAAGCGGCTGAGCAAAGCGATCCAAGTTGCCCCGGCCGGCGGCGCAGTCCATCCTCTTGAATGTCTCGCGTTTCAGAAGCTTCCGTTCTCGTATTGTGATGCTATCGTGGACAGATTAAACGCGAACGTGCCTGGGTTATCTGCAGCACTTTCGCTGTTCGCTTTCACGCATTCAGGTGATGTTGGCACGATTGCGGCTTCTATACGTATATGTATACGTATATGTGTAGTTCGAGGCTTGAACCATTATTGGCGGGGTTATCTGCAGCACTTTCGCTTTCACGCATTCAGGTTATGTCGGTACGATTGCGGCTTCTATACGTATATGTATATGTATAGTTCAAGGCTTGAACCATTATTGGCGACATAGTAGTGCGGTACAACTTGTCATTCCCGTGTTATTGGTGTTCGTACTCGTAAACGCATGTCCTATTTTGTGATTTGCCGGTCGCGTTGCACTTCTTCGTTGTTAATTTTTTTTTATTGTTGACACGATAAAGCAGACATATTGGCGCTGGAAGGCGGCGTCGGTTGCTCCGCGTCTCACGATGAGTTGTACTGTTCTACGCATACATTCTTATGCAGACTTATACTCTTATACGTGTAACACATACAAATACACAAAACATACTTTACATACCGAGTGTTTCTGCGAAGACCTTATTCAATCTAAAAAAAAAGAAAACTTAAAAATTCACCTGCTGCACATAGCTCAATTCTAATCGTTGAGCTGGATTGCTCGTCAAACAGGTGGACATCATTAGCACGAATAATCGAAATGCATAACTGAATAGTTACCAACAATCGCTGATTAAGTATTTCAACTAAATACTTTACGGTGCATATCTAAATTTACCAATTTTATCCGGGAAGCTCGCAAGGCGGCTACACTTCGAGCGAATGCTCAGGATGACGCCTGCAGTTTCTAGATAGTAAATCCCCGAACTGTACGAAGAACTTCACTGGCGGTCCACACGTCTCGAATAAATAAATAAATAAATAAATAAATAAATAAATAAATAAATAAATAAATAAACAAATAAATAAGTCTGGCGCAGCATAATGCGCTGGACGCCGACAACACATAAAACTTGGACTGATCCTTTAAATCCGGTAGAGCGAGAGTATATGTGAACCCCCTTTTCCCTCCCCCTCTCCCCGTGTCCTTGCGTATCGCTCTGTTCACCACCGACTAAATGTTATTGGCAAGGGCACTCCCGCGCAAGTAATGACACACGAAAAATAAGTCAGTGTAATAGGCAGGCAATAAAGCTTGCCAAACTTCTGAAACGATTGCACACGAATGACGCAGGGTTACATGAGTGAAACGAGTAAAAAGAAAAAGAAAAATGAAAAAAGAACGAAATTCGTAGATCAACAAACGACACTGCCGCCACCCTGAGGTTATTTGTCGAGGCTGAAAAACGCGCCGAATCGAGGTCACACCCGCATGCCTGCTGGATTATGCGCGCTCGCAGCCAACTGTAAGCGTTTCGGGATAAATATAAACATAAACAACCCGAGCACGCAGCAGCGAAAGGCAACAGGATTGTCTCGCCTTGGCTCGCTGCATTTGCATTCGTGCGGCCCTGCAGGCACGCTAAGCCTCCTGCGCTTATAGTGTAGGCACACTAGACACTGCTGTGCTGTAGGCACAGTAAGCCCCCCAAGCTCGGGGAGAGCATTTATACACCGCAACCTTGCGGAATATCCCCGGCCGAGGTCTCGAATTCGTGGGAACAACGATTAAGGGTCACAGTTAATTGAGAAAGCGATTAGCGCGAAAAAAAAAAAAAAACGAGCCACAGGCACTTTCTTCATTTCCTGTGTGATAAGCTACTCAAAACAGCTGCTCCCAGCAGCCAAAGTCAGCAAAGTTAGAGAGGATTTGTTAAGGAAGCTTCGCGGAAATAAAGAAAGAAAAACAAACACCCTTTGGAGACATACAAATCTGAGCAACTCACTCGTCAAAGACAGCCGGAAACTGCGTGTAAGGGAGCCCTCTATAGGGGTATGTTATGCCACCGCCTGAAATCTACGCAAAACTTTGCAAACGCTTTGCTTAGACCCAGTGCGAGTTCTTTGCTATATGCGAGATTGTTTGCGAACACTTCGCTATAATCGAGCTTAGCACTTCTGTAATCTTCGCTATATCTGACGCTGTGTTTCTATGCGCTGCGCCAGCTCTTCAGCAACGGGCCCGCGAATGCGTCTGTGCACCTTCGCGGTACCCACCATGCCACGTCACTTCTTGCCGCCGCCCCACGATAACCGCTGTACAAAGCTTCGCTGGAAAGCTCAGCCATAGAGAATGACGTACGAAAACCGCGGTTTTCCGGAAATGAAATATACTTAATCTTCTAGGGTTTTCTTTCTTTCTTTCTTTCTTTCTTTCTTTCTTTCTTTCTTTCTTTCTTTCTTTCTTTCTTTCTTTCTTTCTTTCTTTCTCTAACCGACTTGCGCGTTGATAAGTTCCCACGGCATTCCCCCTCGGATAAGGCAAGCGTGAAACAAGTTATTAGCGATATCTGATTCATCCACGAGGGAGCGAGGGGGGGGGGGGGGGGAAGGTAGAATCGGGTCTTCTCGTAAAGGTTGTCCTTGATCTCCTTTACCCTCGGTCGCGAGTAAAGAGATTGGAATGCGTCGGACACCTTGGTACATTTTGCCCTGTGTACATAGGCTTCAGAAAGCCCAAGCGATCTTTCACGCTCAGGAACAGTCATACACACACTAAAGGCTAAACCCCATTAGCGCGATTTTGTGCGCGACAGCGACGAGCGACGGGTTCGCGCGACGGATCAGGCCGTCGCTTGAACAGATCGCTAGGTCTTGTCGCGCGATCGCTCGGTTTTGCAAATCTAGAATTCGTCGCTCGTCGCCCGGAAGTGCTATGAGCGACTAGCCAATAGCGCAAAGCCGGAACTGGATGTACATAACTCCAGTACTTCCGATTGTCGCACGGAACGAGCAAACGATTGAATTTTTATAGGTGCAAGGATAAGAACCTACTGCAAGACTTTCAGAAATATTTTATGCTGCTTTTTACAGTAAAATACATCAACTTAAGTTAATAAAGCACGCGTCACGCTAGTTTCGGCGCCTATATTGCTGCCCTCTTACCGGCAACACTGGGGAGACGTCGCTCGAAGTCATCGCTCGCATGGGGTGCAACTTGTAGGCGACGAGCGAACGCGACAGCCATCTCCATCGCGTCGCCTGTCGCTGTCACGTGCAAGATCGCTTGCATGGGGTTTATACTTAACACGTGGTTCACGGTTTGTGATTTTGGAGGTCAATACCATGCCGTTCTATGGCAAGGAACGAATTAGGCCAAGGGACGTCTGCAACTCTGTGGCAGAATTCTGCGACAGCAAAATGACAAAAGCATTTAAGCGTAAAAAAAGAGAAAACGTGCTTTAGGTTGTCGCTTTCCTCGAATGAAGACATTACCAGAAAAGCTCGGTCCAATGTGGGCGAAACTTGTGGGTATTGAGAAATAGTCAATGAATCATAAGATAGCTAGCGTGTACCGATCGCCAGTTTTAACGTCTTTACACCCCACCACCATCGAGTATTAGAAACCGTCTTACTTTCGTCTCTTTTTTTTTTTTTCTCACTTGCCAGTATCCGCAGTTTGCGGCAAGTCAAATAGAACAGAACGTGCAGAAGTAGAGCGAGCTGTGTAAAGTTCATGTTCAAATTTATCACTGATAATCACCCCCAATTTTTTTTCTCTCACTACAGTGTACAAAAAGAAAACCTATCCAGATAGACACAGACAATGAGATTCGTTCGAAATATTGTTTTTTTTTTCTCAGTATCTGGCTTTTCGCTCTTTATATCAGAACTACATCAATACTTTAAAGACGTTACGTGGCCTTATTCGCCCGCAGCCTGAGCCTTGCAAAGAAAAAAAATTTCATCTCACGGCACACATACCATCGGATGACTTTGAGCTTGTGACAACGATCACTTGACCTTCCGTAACGCGGCAAATGCGAAACGCAAGACGGGCCGCAGGAAGCCAACGACAGACGATCAGATAACCTAGACCAGCAAAGACTGCCGTCACTCACCAAGATCTATAGTATTATCATTCATACTGACTTTGAGTGTTGTCGATGTTGAAGGTTTGGCCGTTGTTATCGTCGTGTTCGTGTACACTGCCCCGTCATTGTGAACGTGCCTCTTATTTCGTCTCGGTCTCAGCGCGATCTTGGTATAAAAACCCCGAGACCTCGCAATCTTTGATACGCAGACCTCTTCCACTTTCCCTTGTGGCACTGCAATAGCCTTCCCTTCAGTACCGACAGTCTTCAGGCCCAACGTAAACGAAATAGTCTACCGCGGCCGACAGGAAATGAGAGTCAAGAGGACAAACGAGTTTCATGCCAGCGAGGGTCCCATCACCAGTACCGCAGCCTTCGCGCTTAATGTCGGTCTTGAGGTAAGGCCGCTGTCGTGCTTGTTTCAGTGTAATATGCACACTCCTCCGTCATCGCGAGCACTCCGCCTCTCTTATTTCGTCTCAATCTCGGTGCACGATATCGATAAAACCTTGAGGCATCGTAATTTATTTGATATGCGAACCCGTTCCGCCTATTTCTCCCGTGGTACTGCGAGTATGGGACCTCCGGCTACAGTGCTCGCAGCGTCTGCTTCACGCCTGCATCGTGGACGCGGACAGGTCCACCGCGACCGACAGGAAATGCGAGCGAGAAGCTGGCCGCAAACAACTGTTTGTTGCGCCAACCGCCCGACCGCGCGATCGCGATGCTACGTAGTACGTGTACCCAAAGCTTGGTTGAGGGGGGAGTGGGTTTTCTCGCCTCCACGGGCGTCACGCTGCCACCTCTGACTCACGCGACGGCCGGTCACCCCTCCTCCGATGGAGCATGTTCGCCTCGCGGGGTCGAGCTAGGCCAAGGCCCCCGTCCAACTCTGCCAAGTACATGCGGCAGCCCCGCAGTTGGCAATGGCTCGCGGTACGATAGTACAGTTTAGAACGATACGGTAGTACGCGCAACTTTTCGAGATGTTGCATGGGCCAGGCATACATCCTAAGGAGAAGGACTTACTCTGTTAATTGGCCTTGCATTCTGAGTTTCGGTAACTTGGCGCAACGGCGCTCCCAGCGTTACGTGTTGACGCATACGAATTGACACGCACGTCTGTTGGCTGGAACAGAATTAATACATATCGCCGCACGTTTTGCGGACGTACGTCCTTCTCGACCGTGCGTCTCCGAACGCAAGATTTTTGAGCCTACGGGCATGCTTTGTTGCGTAATCTAGTAGCTGACTTGGGTTTCGGATTTGCAACATAACCCCTAATTTTGTTAGAAACTCAATTAGCGAACCATAATTAACAGTGCACCTGACTAGTGCAATTGTTCGCGCCCCTAATGTCCGCCGAGTACCACGATTAAGGCATCTATAAAATGAACATTCGCGTAGCCCACATATAGTCTTGTTTCTTTAATCTAAAAAATACAACTCCGAAAGCACAAGTGTATGTCTTGAAAAACCTTATCCATGCGCTCAGCTACAGCTACGGGTTTTCTGAAGAGCCCCCCCCCCCCCCCCCCCCACCCTGAAGGGGGAATTCCTGCACAGCCGTTTAACGATCGAGTATATCGTGCTACGCATGGACAACTGACGTCTCGATTATTCTTGAGAGTGCAGAGGTCAGGAGAACACAATAACGAAAAGATAGTTAAAGAAAAGCCTAGACGGGCACAATGCCATAACGCACACGAGGCGGCATATACTGTATAACTCAACGCACTGCAACGATGGTTCCGGCGTCGCCGTACGACGGAGGTCGCGCCGGGGGCGTCGAAGGTCACGCATCTGGCGTGGTAGCACGAGGGCGTGCGCGTATAATGCGGCGACGGGTGCGATAGGGACGGGGCTGTGCCCTCGTTTCGACTGGACGCCCTTGCTTGCCCACTCTACTTCGACCCCTTGCTTCCCGCGGTGTCTGGTGGACAAACATTTGATTCTCGGACTGCACGCCACAGTCCTGCAGGGACGTGGATTGTAGATTACCGACGGCGGGGCTGCACTACATTGCATGACGCAGTGGCTTCATGTAAGCGAGTTGATACAAATAATAACGTAGCGCACTGCCTAAGACTACACGCAGAAGGGAAACGAAGTAACGTGACATGCGGCTGACTACAGCGACTAGTCAGTCATGCTTATAGCTAGACATGTCCTGCCATGCTAATTAGAACAGATGGGGCAGGAAGCAGGCTATAGAAGATACAATAAGCCAGCTGTACAGTTGCTAGTCACATGGCTGACTGGCCCTCAGTCAGCCATGCTGTAGCCATCCATGCCCTTTCATGCTAGTTCTCAGTACGGGAAGGACACGAAGGAGCTGAGACAACACACCAGGTGACTAGTTTCGTTTCCTTTTTTTGTGTGTGTGTGGCTTTTTTATATCGGGGTTATTTGTCGCAAGGCATATGAGAATAAAATATTGAACAGAAGGGGCATCAAATAAACGCACGCAGCCGTGTGTGATGCAGGTACTGCAGCAATGAGTTAGCGCATTTGTTGTCCGTTATCCTACGTCTTAAGTCCTCGGGAACGTTGGGCTTTAGTTTGGCCATCTTGACCATCTAGTGGCGAATATCCTGAGTACCAGGGCGAGCCCACAAAAGGTTATGGATATTCGCCGCAGGCACAGGGGCAGGGCACTCAGAACACGTTACAGGGTTGGCACTTGCGGATCCTGGTCCAGGCCACCGGTGACAGCAGGCCTAGTTGATTAGTTTATAGGCACACGACTGAGTAACAAGGGGTAAGCCACGTTATAGCTAGCCATGTCCTGCCATGCTTATTGTGAGAAGCAGCGGGGCTGTACCGCACACAGCTGACTAGTTAGTCGCACAGCTGAATAGTAACTAGTGAAATAAAATTTTAGTGAAAATGAAAAAAAATATTCGGGATCCGTTTTGCAACTGTCCTCATCTGAACATACACAGCTTACTCATCCATGCAGTGGGGTCATCGCGCTTTAATTCCCACTAGGCTGGTGCATCGTTCATGTACACGGAGATCATTTCATATAGCAGATGTAATTAGAGATCAGTTCCAGAAATGTGCTCTCCCGACTAGTCACTAAAAAAATTGCTGCGCGCGCTCTTGCGTGCTTGCTGCGTCAACGTACAGTAGTAGGAATACGGATGCAGAAGCCCTGAAAACTCAAGCTCAACTCATTTCATTGCTAAAAAGAGGCAAAAAAAGGACACAATCTGAGCCACTCTTCTTTCCTACAACAAAAAGATTGAGTTTGGAATTCAATATGAGTGTGATGTTTATCTTTGTTAGAAATAAGGTGTTCCCTTAAAAAGAGATGTTTGCCGAGTTTAATTTCTTATTTTCGGCAATCATGCTGACCGAAAGCTGGTGCATAATGACCAAGATGTTTTCAGACTGGAGCACTGCAAATCATTCTACCTAAACCGAATCGATGCAACAGGGAGCGGGGTTGCTGTATTAGTAAAGGGAGATATGGAATGTAAACTAATTGAACGTTATTGCCCAATGACATCCTACATTGAAGTGCTAACACTGCATGCGAAAAAAACAGTACTTTCTGTCTGGCACCGCCCACCGAAGGGCAGCGGGACTTAGTTAGGACTTAGCCCCTTGTCCGTCGTACATGTTCCTCTTTTCCGCGTCTTCGTAGCGCTCTTTGCTTCAAGTATGCAAAACCAACTCGCCCACATCAAGCTTCTGCTGCTTAGTTCCTGCAATTTCTTGGGCTCTTTTCTAACTTTCATTAATGAAAATATCTTTATTTTGATTTCCGGTGGAGACCTTAACATTGATACGGGTTCTAATAACCAAAATGTAAGAGATTTTTGTGCTGTTGTAACATCCGATGGTTTCGACAATGTAATCACTGAACCCACTAGGATCACTACTGAGTCCAGGTCAGTGTTAGACCTTCTTATTACAAACTCACAATTATGTACCACAAGATCTGGCGTGATATCGCATCGTATCAGCGATCACCTGCCTGTGTTCGTCTGTGTGAACGGTAGTAGACTATACTGACAAACAATAATGATGAAATATACTATCGGATAGTATCAGGTGTTACGCTTGACAAATTCCGCGAGGAAGGTGCTAAGCGTTGGCTGGACGCGCGCTGGACACGCAAGCGCAAGGATTTCGTGGTCCAGAAATTATCGCCAGCAACAAATGTCAAGATTTGCAAAAAAAAAAAAAAATAACAACAAAAGTTGAGCGCGAGCTCCTCGCCGTCCTCGCGACTTTGTCACCATAGTGACGCATTTAAATTTTTTTTAACTTAAATTGAACCACGATTTGGTTATGGGGCACGCCGTAGTGGGATACACCGGAATAATTTTGACCCCCAGGGGATCCTTAACGGGCCCCCAATGCAAGGGACACGGGCGTTTATGCATTTTCGCCCCCATCGAAATGCGGCCGCGGCGGCCGGGATTCGATCCCGCGACCTCGTATCGTGCCTGCAGCAGTGCAACACACCACAGCCGCTAAACCACCGCGGCGGGTTTGGCCGCGTATATAGGTTATACGTTATTGTGCCGTGTATACAACTCGCCATATAACGTATCATACATATATGACCGCGGATATATGGCGCCGCATAAAGTCCCCCCAACGCGACATCTGGGCCTACGTACGTAGCTGTATACATCCACATAGGACGTTATATGTGGCCCTAGATGTGTTTGTATATGACCACATATAAGAAATATGTGGCCCACATATGTGCCATGCATCAATTTTGTCTGAGGGCTTCCAAATACAGTGTAGTTCAATTGTATAATAAAAACATGTTTTCAATCAATCAACGATAAGAAGGAAGTAACTAGGCCAGAGCAGACGGCGTCAGAATCTAACTTCAACGCGGCTTCAACACATGCTTTTCATTTTTCAGTTTCTTTTTAACGCGATAGCGTTAAGGAGCTCGTGTCGCAGAAAAGCCGGTGTCGTCGGCGTCGGCGTCCGCGGCGTTGGCCGTGAGCGATAAATCACGGCAGGCACTTCATAAATAAAAAGCAACTTCCAAGATGGGCTGGGTGGGAATCGAACCAAGGTCTCCGGAGTGTGAGACGGAGACGTTACCACTGAGCCACTAGTTTTTTTCTTCTTTATTGCTATACAATAAATGAGCCACGAGTTCGATGCTTCAAAGCGGTACAAAAGCGCCTCTAGTGAACGCGGTGTTGCCTTAGAAACGAGCTGTTTCTAAGGCTCAGGCTTGCGTCGCTTGCTCAGGCGCACATTTCGTTGTCGCGCCGAACGCTGCGTTGCTCGACGCTCACCGCGTCCGATGCGGGGCGCGTAGTCGCTGCGCCGTAGCCCATTGTCTTACAACCCTTGGCGGGTCGACGGGAACGCTGTCGCGTTCCACTCTTGAAGGCGAAGCTTAAGCGTCCTCCAATTTTTTTTTATTGCTTACCAAGTGTCTCCGCACGTTAAGAGTGGATTTTCTGGTGTTGTTGAAGAGCTATTACTAGTATAGCTCAAATGATTCTTCTACACAGTGTCCATTTAAAAGCAAAACCAATGAAAAGAAAATTCCATCCCACGGATCAGAGGACCCGACACATTGCGCAATTTGCAATCTGCGCCAGGTAAGGTGGCCACACCACTCAACCTCTTTACTTTTGTTGCACATTATTATGCCCAAGTCAGAGGCCAGCTAGGTATGGATTTCCTCATGGTTAAAAAAAAGAAGGGCGGGTACTTAACGAGTCATTCTGCTTGTGGCTAAGCATATGTTGCGCTTAACGAATCTATTTGGCCGCTTGCCCAGCACACGTACCCGAATGTGAACCGTGACCAACAACACTCGATCCGAGGGAGGTGACTTTGCTCGAGCTCCCCCGGTGGTGTGTGTCAGTGTGCGTGTGTCTGTGCGTGCGTGTCTGTGCGTGCGTGTGTGTGCATGTTTTTCCCCCTTTCATTGCTTCAGTGCTGCCTACTTATGCATGTCACAAGGCAGTTGCAGATGCCGAAAGCATGTGCGATTATGCCCAAGTAGTGCATCCGCCTTTCAAACAGCTGCAAGAGAGGATTGATACTGTGAAATAGAAAAGGGGTTCCTATGGGCGTGACTTCGACAGCTCGGTCGCCATTGCGAAGGAGACCAGCTTCCTCTACGTCAGCGCGCGCTTAGTGCGTTTGAAGTATTCCAGCGTTCCTTCAGCGCATCTGCGCGAGCGAACGTGAGAAAGCATTTGGCTTGACGTCAAGCTTTTGTTTTTGGCTTTGTGCCTCTCCTGACGGCGAACGTTCGTTGTGATTGTTCTGCACTCGCGTTAAAAATTAAATTACGGGGCTTTACGTGCCAAAACCACTTTCCGATTGTGAGGCACGCCGTAGTGGGGGACTCCGGAAATTTCGACCACCTGGGGTTCTTTAACGCGCATCTAAATCGAAGCACCACGGGTGTTTTCGCATTTCGCCCCCATCGAAATGCGGCAGCCGTGGCCGGGATTCGATCCCGCGACCTCGTGCTTGGCAGCCCAACACCTATAGCCACTGAGTAACCACGGCGGGTTCTGCACTCGCGCGCCGTAAAACATTAACAAAGCATGACTTTTCCTCGCAAGTGGTAAGTTTTAGAACCATAACCCGGTGTGCAAACAATGCTTATCAGCAATGGCCACTGCGCTCAGTGACCAGTACTTTGACGACATCGGCCGTTTCCATCTCCATTCCTCCCGATGTACCAATGCATAAGAAACAAGTTAAAAATCAAAGTAGAATGAATGAAAATTCAGCTTCTACCTTTTCTTTCTTTTGAAACTATAGATTATTAGTTTCGTCATTGCAAGTTTTACAAGTTTTGAAATGTAGGAAAGGCGCCACTTCGAAGCTCTGCTATCAGTGCCACCAAAAACCAGCGATGGCGACCCGCCGCGGTAACTTAGCGGGTATAGTGTTGCGCCGCTGAGCACGAAGTCGCGAGATCGAATCCCGGTCTCCGGGGTTGCATTTCGGTGGGAGCGAAATGCGGCATCACCCTTGTCCCGTACATTGGGGGCACGTTAAAGTACCCCTGGTGGCCAAAAATTATTCCGGAGTGCCTTCACTGCGGCGCGCCTTATAATCAAATCGTGGTTTCGGCACGTAAGAACCCACATTTCAATTCATTACGATGGCGACAAAGTCGCGACAACGGCGAGGAATTGTTTTCTCTTCGCAAATCTTGACATTTTTTGCTGGCTATTTTAGTTATAGCACACGAAACCCTTGCGTGCGTGTGTGCGTGCGTGCGTGAAAGGTATCAACGTCGGCCAACTCATGTTGCCAGTGCAAAATTTCGGTACGCATTTTATTCTTACAAAACTTTCTACGTTATCATGACAACGGGGTGGTGACAACGACGATCGTAGGTTCGTGAACGCTGGCGAAAAACTGTCATCGCTGAAGTACCCGAAGTAGTATTTTGAAGGCGCCAACCTGACTTTATTATGCAAAAAAGAGGTGAGGCGTGCAGACAGGACACAAGAGTAGAAAAGTGGACAACAACGTGCACGTTGTCCACTTTTCTACTCTTGTGTCCTGTCTGCACGCCTCATAACGCTCCGGCTCTGAGCAAAGACGTCACCTGTGCTTTAACGTCTTGACCTTTCGGGCTAAAGGCGTGTATTAATCGTCCGCGCAGCACTGCCAGTGTAAATACACACCTGGACGCGCAACTCATACGTTTCACCTTGGTCGCGAAGTGAAAAGGCAAGCACCGGCGGATCAGATCACTGCAGTGCGCCGCTTCAATGACGCGAGTCGACGACCTTTTGGGTCCGTTACATTCGGGCGTTATAGCTGTAAACTTTCTCGACATCGACCCGCCCTTAATCGGTCGAGAAGGTTGGTGCCGGCGGCGCAGTCAACGAGCACCTGGCGACATTGAACAGGCCGGGGCGCCACCGAGGTTTCGCGTATGTCATGTGACCTTGCCGTCACGGGGTCCAGCTGTGTGCACCGCCCCGTCGTGAGAAACTGCACGATCGTGGTATGCAGTGTTAATTTGACGGCCATCTCGTAACCGGTTCTGCAGAAGCGCGCGAGGCCATATATGCACGTCTGCTATATACGCGCAATGTAATATATACAGTATAACGAGCGGTTGCACAAGATGGCTGGAGAGGCTTCACAACGGTGCGCTTCCTGTAATGGACTGAAATACGCGGCCCACTTTTTATAGCAATACTGGCAGAATTACGCACCGTCTTGCTGAATAGGACGCATTTCAAGACATTTCAAAGAGAAAACACTTTCCGGTGGTGAAGTGTTCATCCACAGCCAGTGGCGTAGCTAGAAATTTTTTTTCGGTGGGGCACCCGCTTGTCCGGGCATGGGGAGGAGGAGAGAAGGGAGAGGGTGACTGGGCTGCAGGCCTCGTACTCACACAGAAATTTGGGGGTGGGGGGCCCGTTCCTGGTGTGCCACCCTTTGGCTACCCCACTGTCCTCCGCGCGCGCGCACTTGCAGGACTTCCACACATTGGTTCGTCTCCAAACCACAGAGCGCATGAAAATTAACAGACGACACTTGAAAGCGGACATACGCGCCTGTGTCGCCCCCCTTTATTCTGCAGACGTGTCGTCTGTTCTTGGCCACTTGGTATAGCTTGAAGACCATCTTGCCCAAGGGCGTGCTATTTTATCCTTCTGTCGGGTTTAACCGGTGGATTTACCTATGAACGCGATATCTGCGCAGCACGTGCCTCATGAATAAATGACGGCATGACTGCGTATATACGCGGATCTATAGGTGTGCGTAAGACTGGAACGAGACCTTATTACAACGCAAACGTGCTTTGGTTAAGCTGACCACCTTCTTTCACTACGTGAGGTGAGGTCGCTTAATGCTCATTTGGTTATGTTCAAATACACCTTTCTCGCTACACGCTCGTTTCTGTGACAAATTAGTCAACCCCTCCCCTCCGTCGCCGCGGGGCCTCTTCCTCCAACACGTAGTCGTGGCGAGTTTGGAAAGAAACTATGCATCTGTATAGTCCGCACGGCAAGCAGGCTCTGAGATGTGGATACATCTCGCACTTCGAGTCACAATAACCTGCAGCACTGGAGTTGATAGCTGTAGGAGGAGCTCGCCCTTTCGGCGTTCGCTCGCTCGCTCGATCGACCGATTGATTGGCTAATTAGGTATAAACGGACGTCAAAGGTTGGATAGTAGGAGAAGTTGTATTAATATTTTTTCCGTCGTTTATTAACTATATGTTTGCCATGTATGCTCGCCCGCCTGCCGCACTAAATACGCGCATTATAGAAAGTAAATATAAGTATAATGCAATGGCATCTCTCGCCGTAAGCGGAGGCTTGGTCAGGCAGAAAAAACGCGTAGAAGCTAATGACGGGCGTCGACGCCGCCTCCAAGTTCCCGCGCCAACTCGTTGTGACGTCATGGAGTTGGAGCGCGTCTGCGCGCGGGCATAGTTAATCACCTATCGGTAGAGATGAACTACATACATTGTATTCCGAAGGAACCGGGAAAGTGAATTCATGACGTCACACAGTTACGTGCCGGTAAACGTGAACTAGGGTGTGTTCCAAAGGACAAAAAAAAATTTAATTCTGTGGTTTTACGTGCCAAAAACCACGACATGATCGTGAGGCACGTTTGTAGTGGGAGACACCGGATCAATTTGAACCACCCTGGGGTTCTTAAACGAGCACAAAATGCGCCTTGCACGGGCATTCTCGTGTTTCGCCTCTGTCGAAATGCGGCTGCCGCAGGATCTCATCCCGCGACCTCGAGCTCGTTATGCATTCCAAAGGACAGCTCTGGTTAATTTTTATATCGTTAACGATGGACTACATTGTATTACGAAGAAGCGAGAGACAGAATTCGCAACGTCAAAAATGACGTGCCGGCGCTGGGGTTTAAAAGAATGGACTATATACACCTTCAATTTCTCCTAAACAATCAAAACACCGCGAATGTAATTTTGTAAGAATGCATTTTTCACTCTAAATGGATTTAGCAATGCTCTTTATTAACCCTTGAATACGCTCGTGCTATTCACCTATACTACCTCTACGGATCGATGCGCTGGCTAACGGCTACATTCTCTACGGAATTGCGCAATGAAACAAGAAGCGCTACGTGAATGTCCTCATCATTACCACAGTACATGCCTTCAAGAGCGTCGCTCATTTATTCGAGCGAGTACATTTCTAAATGTGCTCGGTCAATCGCTTACATTGACAATCACCGTCGATGTTTATTGCATCTCTCTTTTTTTTCTTTTGTAACATACCTATACCAGTACTATTTTCTCGCTTTTTTTTTCTTTTCTTGCTTGCACGGCTTTCATGCAGCCGAGCATCAATCAGATCGCAAGATCACCGTGTGGTAAAGACAACAAATGTGAACATCTTTCTATAGCCCGTGCGAAAGAAGCGGTCGTTCGCTCGCGCGCAACTGTCACTAATGCCCGCGGAACGAAGTGCCACAATACCCACGGAACAAAGTGCAGCAATACAGACGGAACGAAGTACAGCAATACCCGCAGAACGAAGTGCAGCAAAGGAGAGGGTTCCTTTTCAGCCGAGTCACGTGCATGCTCGCCGCGTAACGTTTTTTCTTACGTGCATTACAGGGTACTTAAAAGGCGACAAAAAAATTTATTAAATTATGGGGTTTTACGTGCCAAAACCACTTTCTGATTATGAGGCACGCCGTAGTGGAGGACTCCGGAAATTTCGACCACCTGGGGCTCTTTAACGTGCACCTAAATGTAAGTACACGGGTGTTTTCGCATTTCGCCCCCATCGATATGCGGCCGCCGTGGCCGGGATTCGATCCCGCGACCTCGTGCTCAGCAGCCTAACACCATAGTCACTGAGCAACCACGGAGGGTAAAGGCGACAGCGCCTACTCGGCGAAAAAAAAGAGTTCGACCATACATATCTAATTGTTTCTCTACAGATGGCTTGCACGTGTCGTCACGGACGCAGTTTTTTCACCGTGCTAGTTAGTACCCAAACATGGCGGCCGGTCACGATGACGTCAGTACACCATATCAGCACCGCGTTCATCATTGGGCCTTTTTCACGGTGACCGTATTCTTTTTTTTCACCGGATTGTCACTCTTATCGATTTGTCGCTCTGAGCAAAGCGCGATTATATGTGGCGCGTTGTCGTGCCGTCACATTCCTGGCTTTACGCATCTTCTCGACATCCTAGTGACCCAAGATGGCGGCCACGATGACGTCAGTGCAAACCATCCATAAGCTATAGTTAGAAGTGGTGCCGCATGGCGGCCCCGCTCTCACTTTTCCAGTTCAAATACCGCTTAGTTCGGTTATGAAGTACAAGGGCCGAGCGTTGGCTAAAAGGCGCTGTAATCTACATGAGACGCTTTTCCCAGAAGGCACTCCGCGTGCCTCACGCGCGTTCCCAGAGTCATCGGTGTGCGTTGAAGGCCAAGTACGTTAGGTAATAAACGCGCGTATACGACCGTGACCGTGTTGCTGCGCAAGACAGGATTGGCGTCTGGTCGAGAGTGGTATTGGGGTAATTGCTTAGGAAAACGTCGCGTTTCGTTACGAAATTGAGCGAAAACTTGATATGGACACATTCTTTTTTTTCCAACGCTGCAACGCCCGACGAACTGAAATGCGCGAAAACATACGTCGAAATATTTGGCATCCCAAGATGATGTCATTGACGTCACAGTTCGGGTGCCAGTATCGTGCGGGAAAATTGAGCCTTGCTTTTCTACAGCGAAGCTGTGTATGGCTAGGCTGCCGAGCATCTTTTGCTCTGCGTCATCAAACACTTTCATCATCAGCAATGGTGCATGCCCCCCCCCCCCCGCCCCTAAACAAGCACAAGAGGATGGCTAATGCCCCTCGTAATGCAGAGGATATATATATATATATATATATATATATATATATATATATATATATATATATATATATATATATATATATATATATATATTAGTCGTCCACGCAAATGTATATACATTGATGTGTTCGTACCTTTGTTCAAAATTTCCGTCTCACCTCTGTGTCGTGTGCTAAACAGCTTCGCTGGTCACCTTCACAGAGTGGAACGGCTAACGATTTCATTTGATAATAATCTACTTTTTTTTCCAAGCAAGTGCGGAAAGAGTTTAAAGAAAGTAATCCGCATGTCGTATTTGATCGGGTATTATTATTATTATTATTATTATTATTATTATTATTATTATTATTATTATTATTATTATTATTATTATTATTATTATTATATCTTACTAGTCCTAGCAAGAATAATGCGTCGCACCACGCAAGCCTTCCTTAACTGCACTTTCCACCGCGCTATTCCAATGCACACGGTACTCCGCTGTTAGACCATTTATATAGGTCGTGGGCTCGAATCCACGGCACTTCCGCGTTCCAATGAAGGCGGAATTAAAAAAATTATTAGTGCGCTCAGATTTAAGTGAACGTTAAACATTTTCCCTCTATATATTCACCCGGAGCTCTACGCTGTTTTTTTTTTTTTTTCGCGATAGAGACTTGCCCTTAAGGCATAATTCTTGATGCGTATATGTGTATTATATGTGTGCTGTGAGGTCTGTGTTGTGTATGAATTGAAGCAATGTTTTGTGGAATCTGTTGTCATTTATCCAGTGGTCATAGCTGGTTGTCACACTGTAGCGGAGGCCGGCTTGCAGTAGGAGACGCGAGCGTTCCGCCCTGGTCTTATTTCAGCAGCTTAAACCCCATAAGTGATCAATCGCGCCGACTACATTATGAATGTGGCAAAGAATTCTCAATCAAGTTTTTTTTTTTTTCTGCAATGAAAAGAACTTGCGTTTACGGCACGAATTCACAAGTATATATAGGCAGCCCCCGCTGTCGTGGCATTAGCTCGCACCTTACTGAACGCCTTTCGACAAAATGAATTTGA
The DNA here is from genome assembly GCF_050947875.1 of Dermacentor variabilis. NCBI lineage: Eukaryota > Metazoa > Arthropoda > Arachnida > Ixodida > Ixodidae > Dermacentor > Dermacentor variabilis. Next base: position 142,407,016 of record NC_134573.1, read on the forward strand.
TTAGTTAACTAATTGATCGACCGACTGTCTATTTAATTAATAACTAATTAATTGATTTGTCGATTAATTAATTTATTGAGTGATTTGGTTGAACATCGCGAAGATACAGTGGGGTTAGAAGAGACGCCTTGGTGGAGGGCTCGGGAGTGCACGGACGTTTTTTTTTTTTTTTGCACTTCATTCCCTTCGAAATGCGGCCGCCGCGGCCGGGAATCGAAGCCGGGACCTTGTGCTTAGCAGCAGAATGCCATAGCCACTGAGCCACCACGGTGGAGAGAGAGAGAGAGAGAGAGAGAGAGAGAGAGAGAGAGAGAGAGAGAGAGAGAGAGAGAGAGAGAGAGAGAGAGAGAGCGGCGAGGATGGGAAAATTAGGGAGCACCAGATGAGTGTCCCGTTTTTTTTCTCTCTACACTGTACAAAGAAGGAAAACAGGGGAATATTAAAGAGGCAACCAGGCAGAGATGGAGCACTGCAAGCACGTGCAGCAAGACGATATAAACTGCCGGTACACTTCAAAAAAAAAAAGAAAAAAGAAAGCTACAAGTATAGCGCACGAATAGCTTTAACGCAACGGAAGCGGTCACGGTGCGGGAATTTCCGTCTCGGAAAATGTTCCGGAGTCGAGCCGGTTTAGTGCGGTTTGTATGCATACAGATAGAGAGACACGTGCCGGACGTCGCGTTGAGAGCAGGCGCACTATACACGTGTCCCGATGTTTTCTTCAGATCTGTACAGACACTATTCAGTCGCACCTTTGCGCATGCATCGGTCACCCCTCCAACGCGGCCTTTATACAAACCGACAGTGGTGTACGCTCCGGCTTGTCCCTTTCTGCCGCGCACAGCCCCACAAGCCATCTGTTGGTTTGCGCGGGCCCATATTTGTACCCTGTAAATCCACAAATACAGAATTGGTTATTTATTTTTTTTCTTAGGAAACGTTTCCCATCGGTCGTGTTCGTCGCCAGAGTCGGGAAGTTTCTGCGGTTCCTCGCGAGCGAGGTCTGGCGGACGTCCAGCGCCACTCTCTCTCTCTCTCTCTCTCTCTCTCTCTCTCTCTCTCTCTCAGGAATATCTCTCGATCGCGAGCCGCAGCGATGCCTCCATACGTAAGGGGGTAGTTTGAGAGAGTGACGAACAGGAATTTCCGCTCCACCCCCCCCCCCCCTTCCAATAGAGGGAATAGCTAGTTTTAGCCAACGTCGCAGAAGCCACGTTCGCATCGGTGTTTACGCGCTCCAAGTAAACCGTTGTTGTTTCGCGCGTCCCGACTGATCAGCTCGAACAACAACAGCGAGCTACTTTCGCCACCACGTACGTATCTATACCTCATGCAATCGCGTTCACTCTTGAATATTTCACGCCCGCGGGGTTAGGGCCAGCCCTTTCACCCTGCGTCGATAGCCATTGTGTGCAACGCACCCCCCCCCCACACACACACGCACGCACGCACACACGCGCACACGCACACACGCACACACGCGCACACGCACGCACGCACGCACGCACGCACACACGCACACACACACACACACACACACACACACACACACACACACACACACACACACACACACACACACACGCGCACGCACGCACGCACGCACGCGCACGCACGCACGCACGCACGCACACGCACACGCACACGCGCACACACTGCCTATGCAACTGGCGAGCCCCGTCCGGCGGCCTTGCAGTCGATTCCAGTCACGCCTTCTCCTCACAGAGACACCTTTCTTTTTCGCGGCTCGCTTGCGTCAGGCGGGACGTCACATCGGTCGCGCGCGGTTCATAAAACCGGCCGGCGACGCTCGCGGGCTTCCCAGTGCTCGAAAAGCCGCGATTTCTTACACGAGTGGTGTCCGCCCGCTCCCCGCAGTGACGGATCGACGATAACTCGATCCCCTCGACTTTGGAAAGTCGCGTGTGTATACGCGAATTGTGCGCGCGTTGCACTGTGTGTACGCGGAAGACGGGACACCCCGCCCGCCTCCCCGAAAGGATTTTGAGTGTTCCTCTGTTTTGCGTATGCCCGCGCCCCCGACGGCGTTGAGTGACACTTCAGCTGGTGTGGAATCGAGGAGTGGCGATATGCCTACGGTGGAGTCGCAGCCCAAGATCGAGCCGCCCCCGCGGAAGCGGAAAACTAGTCAGTATCTCAAGGTAGGTCAAGTTCGCCGCCCCCTCTGTGATTGCCATCTGATCGATCTGTGGAGTGCGCGGGCTCATAAGCTGGACTACCGACGCAAACTTTACGCTATTTTCTTTTCTTTATTTGGTGCTTGTAGCGCGCAATTAACGCTCGGACGCAGCGAGAGTCGAACTCGCAAAGCATTTTGCTCTTAAGAGGAAGCTTTAGCTCGGGCCCAACTCCGACGCGGCCTATTCAAATACATGTAAAACGCAAAAACGTTTTTATGAGATAACCCCTGGACCGATTTTGATGAAATTTGTCGCATTTGAAAGAGAAAGTTAAATTCTAGTGACTGTTGGAAGCGGAATTTCGATTTAGGGCTTGAAATTTCTTAAAACGATTTTCAAATATTTGACCGTTAGAAAAAAATAGAATCACGAAGTTTACAAATTCATAGCTTTACATCAAGAACTGATATCGCGGTTCTGTAAACGACATTCATTAGATCATTCAAAGCGGACAAATTCAATATGTCGTTTTACATCCTACGTGAATTTGTTACGTTGGTTACAACGGTTTCGCAAAAGCTGTATTTCCCTATGATTAAATTTTTTTATATTCATGTGTAACATATCAATTTTGTCCGCTTTAGATGTACTATTAGATGCAATTCACAGAATTGTATTATCATTTATAGTGGTTAAGTTACAGAGTTGTAAACTTTATAGTTTCGTTTTTTGAAAATTTTCGATTTTCGCCAATTTTTAATAAAAAATTGACAATCTAACTCAAAAATTCGAAACCAACAGTCACTAAATTTTAAGTTTGTCTTTTAAATGCAACAAACCTCGTCAAATTTGGTGCAGTGGTTGCGGAGCAAAACGAATTCTCCTTTTACATGTATTTAGATAGGAGCACTCGAGCTAAAGCTTCCTCTTAAGAACCGATTGCGATTTTCCGGCTGCTTTCACCGATATGGCGCGTATTATTAACAGACTATTAGATTAAGAATTACTCGGTCCTCCTCTGCAGTATTACTCGGCACAGCTGCACTTCTCTGCGCGATCAATCTATTTACATAATTGACTGACTAATTAGCGAAATTCACTAATTTACATTTCATCAATTTCGTTATAGTGCACGTGTTGTACTATAGGAATGGAAGCGAGGCTTTCTTGCGGACTCTAGTTGGTTCGTACTCATCTTGCGCAACGCAAGAGCGAGACATATCCACTTAAAGAGGGTTCTGAGGTGCGACGCCTTAATATTTTTTGCAACAAATACCATTTCCCTGGACATCTTTCTCCTTTTTTTTGTCTCTTTATATTCTTTTTGCTTCGTGCAGGGTAGCAAACCGGGCTCTTGTTAACATCCGTGTCTTTTCCCTGGTCCTATATATCTATATGACACCGGCGCCATTTTCGTTTTGCATCTCGATACCGTGCGACGAAACGCATTGGTGCTCCATTTGCACTTGTCGCTCACTGCCAAAGAATGCGCATTGTTAACGAAAAGCAAATGAGACATGTAGCCGTGCAGTTTGTATGTCAATTCACCACCATGTACAATAGGCTCGCGGGCGCGTTCTTACGAACGTTCTTGCGCACGAACTGCTTCGCGAATCAGAACAAGGTGATCGCTTGTCAGTGTCAACGCATATATGCGCCGCCTGGTCGAAACGAAGCGGCAGCAAGTTATCCGAAACCGAACGTGGAGGATTTCGCGCTTCCACGTTGACAAATGCGCGCGGAAACAGTTATGATCCATGCATCCACGTGCAGACATTCGTATTCAATGCGCATTGGGCATTGATTCGATTCGATTCGACGATCGCGTTGCACTTCGACCCGAAGCAATACAAGTTAGCGTTCACCGCGTACCTACGATTCGGTCGTTATGGGTGCCTTATAACTAATATCAATTATCTAGCTCAGTATGCGCCGAGTACAATAACACATTTGTCTGCATTTGTCTCTCTATTTCCGTTCTCATGCGTCACCAAGTTTACCTGAAGCAATTCTGAAAAAAAAAAAAACATAAAACCCCTCATCCAGAGGCAGGCTCGCTACATTCCAGTATAAGCGGTTAAGCTTAACTTGCGGACACTGAAAGCGTGCCTCCAATTCGTGTAACAGGTGACGCAAGGGCTTGCCTCTGACGCACTTCATCTTGCAAAAATACCAGTCAGACGCGTTCATCCATATGCGATCCATTTGGCATTGCTGTGGTTGTAGCCGGCCATGTGCAGTTCAGGTGCCAGACAATTAAACATATAGCGAGAATCGTACTTAATGTGACGAGATGCCCCTCGTAACATTAAGTCGACTCTCGCTATCAACAGGAACTTGTCCGCTGTGAATCGCTCAGCGTGGGTGACGTTGTAGTGATGCGGATGAGGCTGAACTTGGCGACGACCGTAGCGAGTGGCATGCTAATTCGGACGTCATTGGCGATTAACGTAATTGCCGGGTGCTCATGATTGTATTGCGCTTAGTGTTACACTGACGCAACTAATGGACGAACATAACCAACACAAGGGCGCGAAGTATATGCCACAAGGGAACTGACACCGAGAAAAGTGTATCGAGAAACAAAAATAGCCTGCAGTGGTTAGTGGGACTGAACCAGTTGAGAAGCTCCAACACTGACCGCGAGTTAGATATTCTACGTTTGCAGCCACGCGCGTGAAGTCTTCCGTGAAGTCTTCCGTGATATACGCAGATTCAGCTTGCATCTATTATGAAGCGAGCCCCGCTATTGCAACAACACACCTGCACATTTTTCCTTCTTTTTTTTCGCAGGGCAGCCTACCGGTTTGTTTTGTTCATTAAGTTTCCTGTCCCGTCCTTATAATTATTTGTGTCTCTCATACTGTCCATTGTTCCGGAACCAGATGGTGTGGTGGCTCATTAGAAAAAAAAAAAGAAAGTAGTAAAGTGAGTGGGAGAAGGTGGGCAAAGTCTGCTGCATGATGGCGGGCTAGAATCTCAACTTTACAAAAAAAAAAAAAAAGAAGGAGAAAAAAAAGTAAAAGTAAGAATAAGAAACATTAATGAGATGTATACAAAAATGCTAGAATTAAAAACATGCATAGCATACCTGATTAACTCAAGCAGGCGAGGGGACTATATGTCACCGCCCGTTTCAAAGGGGATTCAATAAATCATCATATCATAGTCATCATCATCATTCTTAAACAAAAGAAATCGACAGCTCGAAATGTCTTTTAATGCACGCTGACAGATTAGCTTGCAGTAAATTACCGTGTGGCAAAAAAACACAACAACGTGGTACTTGAAATTTCGACGGTATGCAAACGCAAAGAACACGAGTGTCTTCTGAGGAGTTTTATTCTGGGCGCGGCCTTTGCACATATCTTGAGGAAAGATAACGCCGATTAAATAAGGCAACAGTTAATAGCAAATCGATTGCATTGTTTCGTGCGCCTAATTAACAAAATGTGTGCTGACACCAGACTTCCAGAACACCACGTCGTGCAAATGCCTTCGATTTTAAACCATTTCCGAGTCAGCGTACCCAACTCCATCCTGAGTCGGCGTGCCCGACTCACTTGGCAACGAGTGCATACGGTTGGCTCGGATCTGTTCTCTTCCTATGTCAATTGAGAGAGAGAGAGAGAGAGAGAGAGAGAGAGAGAGAGAGAGAGAGACAGACAGACAGACAGACAGACAGACAGACAGACAGACAGACAGACAAGACGCTGTTCGATTCGTATATGAAATTTCGGATTTTCCGCATGCACACCCCTACTCACAGTTCTAGCTGGTTGCATGACGCGACCTATAGCTTTTGATGTATAGTGCACGCATTTGATTGATGGGGTGGAGTTTAGTGACATATACGGGGGGGAACACGAACATTGCTGAATTCGTAACGGGCCTTCGCTTCGGTTAGCTCGTGAAATATGCGATCTGCACGAACGAAGCGGTGTCAGTGAGTCAGTGACGGCATCGATTGCATATATCCGAATGCGTGCACATTAGTGAGTGAGTGAGTGAGTGAGTGAGTGAGTGAGTGAGTGAGTGAGTGAGTGAGTGAGTGAGTGAGTGAGTGAGTGAGTGAGTGAGTGAGTGAGTGAGTGAGTGAGTGAGTGAGTGAGTGAGTGAGTGAGTGAGTGAGTGAGTGAGTGAGTGAGTGAGTGAGTGAGTGAGTGAGTGACAGACAGACAGACAGACAGACAGACAGACAGACAGACAGACAGACAGACAGACAGACAGACAGACAGACAGACAGACAGACAGACAGACAGACAGATATTATCGCTAAGTTTTACCTGACGTCATGGATACTTATTTCAAATCGCAACACGCGCATCGAATGCGACACCGTTGTCTCTTTCGCACGTCCTTGAAATCACTGCCCGCAAACGACATATCTGCAGACGCAATTGACGGGAGGCCAATTCTGTGACAAAGTCTTTTATCTATAAAGTATGAAGATCGTTTACCGTTCCCGATGCACGCCTTCGCTGGTTGTGACGCAACCTTGATAACCCATCGTATCACGTTGGGAGTGGCGTGTGTACAGACAAGCTTCCTCTACCGCATTCTGCGCGGAGTTGTGCCTTGTACGTGGGAACCTTTGTGGAATAATTAGAGACGTTTTTTCTCATGGCCTGCCTTCGCTACGAGTCACAAACGTCTCTGTGAACGTCAGCACATCGTCGCCTCGTCGAGTGTACGCTTTCACACGGGAAAATGTCTTCGATTGTGGATTAAACGCACCAAAAACAGCAATCTGATTGAAGCAATCTGATCTTCGGATATCTGAAGATACATTGTGATTTAAGTGTATTTGGTGTTGGGATATAGCCTGGTGCAACATAGCTATTAGGAGAGGGGTGGAAATTGACACAGACACGCAGAGCGTCTTATCTGTCCTCCGTGTATGAGTGTCAATTTGCGCCCAAATAGCTAAATTGGCATTTGTCGCGAAGGAAGAGCAACCTTAACGGAGTGGACAAACACCAATACGCACACACTCGAACGCACACGTACGCACACACGCATACGGAGAGTGAGAGAGAGAGAAAAGAAACGTTTTGACCTATGCGAAATGAATTAACATACGCACAAAAAAACGCAGTGTCAAACACTCGAGGCCCCACTTTTCGCTAGCGAAGTGCCATTTCCCAAAGCGCACAATGCGACAATGCCGTACTGCTATACGTGAGATACGACGTTCGTCTCCGCGTGACATTCGCAGCTATACTGTACATAGGGGTGACGCAAAACCGGGCCCAACCGCGCAGTTAACTTCCTCGATATTCTCGAGGGCAAAACAATGACGTCCGGCGCATACAGCACATATGCGGCGACATGTGTACGGTACTTTTCTCTCTCTAGTCTTTTTCTTTCTTTTTTGAGGGGGGCAGAGATGGTAGGGGGGTTGGGGGGAGCGTTCCAAGTTCTACGGGAACACATAGTGCCACGATCAGAACGGGGCTGCCATCAACAGTATGTTAAAAGAAACTTTCCTCCCAAGTTGTAATGCGCACGCCTTCGGATATGTAATCAGTACCGTCACTGACTCACTGACGCCCCTTCGTTCGGGCAGATCGTATATTTCGCGCGCTTACCGAAGCGAAAGACGGTTACGAATTCAGCAATGTTCGTGTCCCCCCCCCCCCCCTGCATATGTCACTAAACTCCACCCCATCAATCAAATCCGTGCACTATACATCGAAAGCTATGGGTCGCGTCGTTCAGCCAACTAGAATTGGTAGTATAGGGGTGTGCGGAAAATTAGAAATTTCAGATACGAATCGAACAGTGCCTGCTATTCGATTCGTACTCGACTCGAGAACTCGTTATTCGGGGTTGTCGAACGCAAATTTTTTTTTTTTCATGTTCGAATGTGTCATGGATTAAACCACCCACGTATTATAGTCTCGAGGGAAACGGAACGATGAACGCGAAAAACGTTCTGAATGATTTCTGCTGTACGATAGTTGTGGCTGTCGTGCAGGGGCGCCAGTTTCTTGAGCGAACGTACGCGGGTAAGGGAGGGCGGTTGATAAGTTGCACTCAATTCCCAGTCGTTCAACAAAAAAGAAAGAAAAAAACGCTCACTTTGAGGTTGTCTATTATACGAGTTTGTTTCGATTTATTCACGATGTTTCGATGATCTTTAAAACCATGTCCGGTGCTGAACTGTCACGCTTCTCTCCATCGGCGAACGCAAAACTGTGCTTACACCTGGTAATATCCCGTTACACTGTTCCATTACTGCCATTATCATTGTTCGTCAAATAACTGAAATCAGTTGTTAACGATTTACAAGCTTCTCAGCTTGTCCGAACATTTCACGTCGAATTGTATTTACACACGCGTGCCAATGTATACGCAAGCCTGATCTCCGTTTCTTTATTTTTCTTTTTTTCCGTGTTTTTTTCAATCCTGTTGCGCTTTTTGCCTCCAGTTTAAATGCGCTTATGTGGTGCCCACTCCGCCTGCGTGGACCGCTGGAAGAGTGCTCGCGTTCCCTTCGATCGCCCGAGCGTCTAGTCTGTATCCAAGACGACGACGTCAGAAGCGAGACAGAAAACAAAGGACGAACACCGCTTTGCTGCATCGAACTGTCGCGTTGGTCTGTCGGTCGGTCGGCCGCAGCTGCAGAGATTTGCCTCGCATGCCGATGAGTCGCCCTTTCTGGCTTCCTATATACACACGCGCGGTCATCTCCACTACCCTCCCCTTCCCCCCACTCTACTCCGCCACGACCTCCTCCAGATTTTTTTCTATTATCCGCGAGGTTCCCCTTTGCACGGCCGCTCAATGGAAACAAACTTGTTTCCATTGAGTGGCCGTGCGCTTTGTCACAGCTTCCTGCAGCTCAAGGCTGGCGCGTGCAGAGACGCGGGGAGCGCGACGAAGAGATGTTTCCTGCGTAGCGCGGTCGCCAATCGAGAGAACAACTTCAAACGCGCGTATACACGTGATGCTGTGCTGCTGCTGCTGCTGCTGCTACGCGGACGCCTTTTTTTTTGCAAATGGGGACATCTGTTACTGCCGTGACGTGTCCCGGTCTCCGCGCGCTGTTCGTTACGCCGCACCACGTCTCCGACGGCTGGGTCGCATTTGTTTGAGCCCGATCACGTGGTCGACTTAGTTTAGCTTACTGCGATGTTGGAAAACGTTGGGAAACAAATATGTCGCCGGCTTTTATTTCTTTTTTTCGCAATTTTAGATTGTTTAATGAATGAAATGATGACGTGGAGTGAAATCAATCTCCACGGTGGAAGACCACTTCCCTTCCGCACGCGAAACGGTCACTTCCGTTAAAGAAAAACACCTGCCGCGGTTGCTTAGTCGTTTTGGTGTTGCGCGTGCTAAGTAGGAGGTCGCGGGATCGAATCCCGGCAACGGCGGCCGCATTTCGATGGGGGCGAAATGCAAAAGCACAGGTGTGCTTAGATTTGGGTGCACGTTAAGGAACCCCGTGTGGTCAAAATTTATCCAAGTAGAACTCTTGCTTGGGCTAGTTGGTTCCCGCTTGAAGTAGTAAAGGCAAGGCGCAGAAAACCCGGACTCAGGAAGAACACAAACGACAGGACCATCGCCGGTCCTGTCGTTTGTGTTCTTCTTCCTGAGTCCTGGTCTTCTGCGCCTTGCCTTTACTACTTCAAAAATTTATCCGGAGTCCCCCACGACGGCGTGCCTCATAACCAGATCGTGGTTTTGGCACGTGAAACCCCATAATTTATTTATTTTTCCATTAAAAGAAAAACCGTGAAAAGTGAGCATAGAATTTTTTCCCATTGTCTGCGATACAACTACAAGCGCAATCACGACAATGACAAAAAACAAAAAGAAAGATCACCGACGATACGATGCTCCCTAATGCGAAATTTGAGCGCAGCTCTACATGTGTTTTCATTTCGCGATATATTGCGGCATCGCACCAATCACCACACCGGCTGGCAGAGCCGCGAGGTGACCGGCCACACAGTTGCCGCTTCCTCGGCAACTGCAGCTTATCGAACCGCAATCTTTATCGGGAAACGCTTTCGGTGAACGCTATACGATAGGGCGAGCTTTCTGGTTTTCTCTCTATCTTTTTTTCTTTCCTCCGCTCGGCCGCCGCCGCAGCAGGGGATGTCTTTCATCGCCCACAGAACTCCACGTTCGCTCTTTCATTCATTTCTGTGCTCGTTCGCTCGATTACGCCGAGGCACAACACCGAAGCACGCCGCAGGAACGGGCGCCTAAAAGCTCGCGCTCTGTGAAACACCCTCACTGAAAACGGAAGCTGCGTTCAAGGATCCCGGATTTATGGGGCAAACGTCTTCACACACGCGACTGACCCGGGAAACCCTTGGGTGCAGCACTTGCGGTTGTTTTGCGAGCGCACGGCCGCAAACGCCAGGAGTTGACACCGTCGCGAGCTAACCGTCTCGCGTGCCTTCGGAACTGGCTGTTCAGGCTTGTATACTTCTCATCCGACTTTCGGCGTGGTGCGTCTGTCAGTTATACCGTACACACCTTCAGTCAAGACTACACAAGGTAATTTACAATGCGCACGCGCTTTTGCCTTAGCTCAGAGAACTGAGCGACCTCCGCACGAAGAGATCTGTCCTCGGACTCGAACATGGGGACCAGAGTAGAGAGAAAGGCAAAGGAGAGACAGGGAGGTTAACCAGAGATTATCTCCGGTTGGCTACCCTGTACTGGGGGAGGGGCAAGGGGATGCGATAGGTGAGAGAGAGAAGGATTTAAAAAAGTGAATTCATATGCACCTTACACGCCCGCACCGATCATTGCATTTCTTTTTCTTCCCTTGTTTTTTTTTTCATTTATTTTGCATCGAGAAAACAAACCACCGAAGTCCGGCGTTACAGAAAAGTGAGTCGATACGGGCGCGGTCTGCATGCAACCCTCCTTATTAGATATGTGCGGTAGTTTTTCACTCGGTGCATATCGGCTCCAGTCGCAGGCACAAAGCTGTCGCATAGCTGCCTCGCTTCGAAGTGAGAGCAAGTCTCGGCGACCTCACTTTCCAGCACATCCGCCCCTTCCCCCCCGCCTCGTATATCCGCGAACGTACCGACTTGGTACGAAGCTGACTCCCTCCACGATAGTCACTTTCTCCCATTTATTTCTTGGCATTGCACTGCGACTCCCGATAAATTAGGCATGCGCAAGAAGGAGCGTACGTTTGATTTACATCTTCGTACAATTCTTGCGCAACGAAGATAAAAATTCGTAGACGGCATGCAGATCACCATCGCGGCTTCTCCGTTTAGGCATGTCACCTTACTACTGCTCGGGGACTCGCCTCATTTCTTTCTTCCTTTCTTTCTTTCTTTCTTTCTTTCTTTCTTTCTTTCTTTCTTTCTTTCTTTCTTTCTTTCTTTCTTTCTTTCTTTGTGCTCTATATTACTCTTCCAGCGTGGCAGATTAGACATTTGCCAGCTCTACGCGAGCGGCGATGTTAATCTGAACCGCCCGGAGGATTCGTTGCCTGCGCAGAGGAAAATAAACAGGCGCTTGGAGGTCGCGTATCAACGTATCTTTTCCCAAGGTTGCCCAAATGCGCGCTTTTATTTCTTTCACCGCTCTACACGCGTGGAAAAAAAAAGTAGCTCTTTAACGAAGTGTATAAAAGAACCTGCTGGAGAGAAATGCCACTTAAAACGCGTCGAACGACGCTCTGCTGCCCGAGTGTACATATGCAACGGTGACTGTTGCGGGCCGCACGGGTGTGGTATATATGTGATACACAAACGACGCTGAAACTGTGCCGGTTTCCCCAACTTTAATTGTCGTGTCTTTTTCTCTGAAGTGACCGCGGGAATCTGTGTTCATCCGAAGCGGGCATGGAGCCAAGGCTGGTTTTTCACGCGTTCGTGGTAGAGCGCAGCAACCCCCGCCTGCTTTCTCCGAGACGGGCATTTTCCTCTCGCTCGGTGTGTTTGAAGAGCTTGTTTTATTTTTTTATTTTTTTGGTGTCTAATTTGCATCACCTCGTACAAGTGTGGACGAACGAGCAACGCAGGCAGCAAGCGTGCGATTTGCGCGTTGTGATGTGTGCCAACGTCGAGTGGTCGTCGACTTCCACCACAGTGTCAGCGTGCAGTGCTCGAAAGAAAAAAAAAAAATAACGCGTCGTTGGTCTCTCTATTCTTTTTTATTTCTTCTTTTTCGTGTTTACCTGGTGCTTGGGTCTGTTCGTGTTAATTGTTCGCGCGTTTGTTCGTGTTGTTGTTGTTGTGGTGGTGGTGATGATGGAGGTGATGGAGCCTGGTAGTCGTGGTATGGCGGCCGAGGTCATTGACACGTTCCTTGTATAGCACCCGTCTCGCTCACTGTGATAGATCCATCCAAAGTAAACGTCATGTGAGGCCAAATCACAGTGAAACCAAGAAACGTACGGGATAAGCAAACTGTTTTTTTTTAATATGAAATGATTGGGAATGTGAGCTTCGTGAGTTTCATCTTCATAAGCGTCATCTCCTTTCAAGAATATGAAAAAAAAAAATAAACTTGCCTTCGTAATGACACTGCTGTATTTCAAGTCGAAGAACACAGTTTAATTCGCCCGTGCTTTAGTTGGTTTCATCGTCCGGTGGATTACTAAAAAAAAAAAAAAAACTGTTGCTAAAGATAGAGCCAGCCCTTCGTCTCTCCTGGTTCATGTTGCTCATCTATCGAAATGTCAATCCTACACCTTGCAAGTATTTTTTTTTTTTTGCTGTATTTGTGACTATAATGCAGACGCCACCATTCGGGCTCTGCACCAAACGCACTATTTTCGCGTCACGTTACGTAACGTTCAATCAACTGCCAAGCCGTTCAGCGGGCCTTTCCTAACTCGCGATGCGTGGAAACCGCTTGCAATGGCTAATAATTAAGCGTATCGTCATCGTCTTTTCGCCGTGTTTCGCATAGTAGCCGAGAAAATTGCGAGACAATTTTCTTTTTGCCGTACTCGCTACTACGTTTGACGTTCTCAACAAACACTGCGTCAGTAGATAGCGTTAGAGCAGGGGGAGGCGGGTTAATTGCTTGCCTGCAGGCAAAAGGTGCCGGTAACTGACCTGCCCCGCGATTTGCCACTTATCCAGTGCGGTGGAGTCTGAGGCCCCGTCACAACACGTATATATAACGCCAGGGGAAACGTGGCGATCCAACATTATCGCTTGGCTTGGCTATACGCGGCTATACGGAGATAAAATTGTACTGGTACAAGCGACTTTACTTAACCACGGGCCTCATAAGCCCGGGTGTTGGAATAAAACTTGAAATTTACAAAAGAAAAATGCATTTTTATATCCTGTCAAATAATTCGATTCCAGCCAAGAGATTGAGATAGAGAGTAGCTGAGCTACTCGCCCCCCCCCCCCTTTTTTTTTCTATGTTCTACAGCATCTTTCCCTCAAAACCCTGCTCAATGTCAATCCTTCCGAAGCGTTGATTCGATGTGACTTGCAGTATCCATAAGCTTGAACAAGACATATGATCATATGGGTTGATGATGACTTGAAGTGATCAACAGAACAAGGGAAGTCGCTGGACCGGTCGCTTCGATACAGAGAGAGATAGAAAAGTCATAAGGGAAAGGCGTGGAGGTTAACCAGGCTGAGCCCAGTAGGCTGCCCTGCACTGGCAAAAGGGGAAAGGAGATTGAAAGAGGGAAAAGGGGACTTGTCCTAAAGAAGACGTCACCGCGCCGAAACATCGCGCCTGCGAGATCACTCGTTGATTACTGCTTGTCAGTATAATATGCCCATTTGACGTCAAGAAATATAACGACGGTGACGTTGCCTCGCACTTTGGTCATCTACAGTGATAATTAAAAAGGCACAGTCCGCATTACGTGCACCCCTCTCCCCCCCCCGTCCCCCCTTATGATGCCATTTTCCTAGAAATTTTGAAAGCGCTCGCCTCGTTGCGTGGGTTTAAATCTGTTGCTTCGTGTTCTGGAAGGAGTCAGAACTTCGTTATCTGTTACGCCTCCTGTCATGTGTCTGTATGGCCCCTCTCTTTCTCTGTTCTTCCTGCCTTTTTGTACAGTTATTCATTACTTATTCATCACTTTTCTAAAAAAAAAAACTGACTTGGTCTCTCCTGTGTGTCATATCTTTATTTATTTTCTTGTTAGTTAGCGTTGTTGACCTTTCCTTTTTTACGTATTCTTTTTTGTATTTGTGTTCGAGAAACGCTCTTTCCTTTATTATTATTCGCCTGTTCTCATTGCAACTATTTCCGAGCAACTGTTCTTGTGAATTGTGTCTAACCAATTCGGCGCATGCATGCGGACGTCGTTCTTTAGAATGTGACAGCGCGCAGTTCTCGCCGCTTCCAAATTCTCTCATCTACGGTACCCGTAAGCTGTAGCTCAGGTCACTATAGTTCAAGCTTTACTTCCTAAATTTGTTCTCCCTTTCTTTTTTTTTCTGTTTCTACACGGTAGCTATAGAGAAAACACCCGAAATGACGTTTGTGACGTTTCAGAAAACCCTGTCACACCCCTCAGTTAAGCAACTCGCCAGGCACACGATCGACGATTCTCTCGCTTTCTTCCTCCTGTGTACTTAACAAGTGCGCACGCTCGAAATTAGTACACATTAGCCAGGGGCCCAGCAAAATCGAGTTTCGTCTAGTGTCGGTCACTTGGTGACATCTCAGAGACAGGCGTCACATTCACGGCATGTATATTGACAAGTACACCAATACAGGCATTGGGATCCGCGCCGTCGGCTAACCGAGTGAGAAATGCTTCCGGAAGAAAAAACCTCGATCGGAAGCAAGAAAAAAAGCAAGGTCGACATAAAAACGTTCAGGAGTTTAGATTCAATGCCACACAGTGCTACACAAAGCAACGGAAGAAGTGAAAACCCAACAATTAAAAACAAAAAAGAAAAGAAGAATTAAGAAAGAGACCTCGGTTTTCAACGTATAGAACCTTCCCACTTTATTTCTCCTGCCCCACCGAGTATCGTACACAGCACGCCGATATGGAAGCTCCCCACATCGATCCCGCCATCCGCCCTAGTTCGCATTCGACGCGACAAATCGCCGCGGAACCACTCTCACTTCTTTCTGTAGGGTGAAAGTGGAACAGCAACTCCCGCCACGCACGCGGCGAGTCCTTCACCACCGTTCGCCTCTCTCTTACACACTCATTTCGCCGCCTCAGTATATTTTCGTTTGCTATGCAGCCATTTCAGCTTAGCTCCTTCGCTTGATCGGCGCGCTCGCTTGTGGTCCCGTGGCGCAGCCACCGAACCGACGCCACCGTTAGGCCTAATTGTTCGCCAGCTCCCCTGCGAGAACCGTTTGAAAAGATCCGCCGCGCCATGCGACGCTGGTCCGTCGTCGCACTGTGTCGTTCTAATGGGCGCTGTTTCTTTTTCGGGCTCGACGGCCTGCTGCAGGTGCCATCCTTGCAGGTGCCGCTCAAAAAGTCCATGAAGAACCTGTCGTGTCCCGACCTGACCAAGCTCGCGCTCCAGAATGGCGGGACCTCGGAAGAAGACCTGCAGAGGGCGCCCAGCCTGGGCGACTCCATCGGAGACACCATGTCCCTGCACTCGGATCAGGTACACGGGCTCGGCTTGGCGGTTTACTGATCGTGCCTCAAAGGAAGTCTGGCACCACCCGAGTGTAACAGTGCGCAGCGCAAGAAGGCGGGGGGATATGCTGGACGCATCTAGCTTAAGTGTCTTTGAGTGACCCCTTTAAAGGAACACGAAAGAAGAACGCGCGATGTTCCTTAACGAACTTCTGTAGCGTATTCCTAAAGGCGCACCAAATACGAACATTAGGGAGTTTAGGGAGATGCAAGAGGTTTGCGTGTATACTCAGGAACTCGAAGTCTTCTTGCATTTTGCTGGAACCCAAGGGGTTTGGACACCGTCAAGCGGAACGCAAACCTCTTGCGTACCCTAATCGAGAACTCCCTATTAATATATTTCAGGCTGGGATGTCGTATACTTCGAAACAATATTGACACTCTTTCGGCGCGGACTTTAGATGCTATTATCAGCAGAAAAATATTCAGGCCAAGTTTTCGGTTTTGTTAATTTGGCGCCCGGACGGCGGATTCGGTGACGTCATGGCGACGCCAGGGATTTCAGTGCATCATTGTGTACTCCGTCCGTTTATTTCGTAAAAGTAAAGTTCCCAAAGTTTGTCAGGCTCGTTCTTCGTTTATTTTTTATTTATTTTTTAGAAAATGGTGTTATCTTTTGTTATTAATAAGCATCCAATCAAACTAGATAGAGTTTCACAAGAAGATGGAGAGTTGAAATGTATCTCTGTTGCTCTATAAATAAGCAGTTACCTTGTTCTGATAAGTGAACAAATAAGTACGTAAATCGAATACTCAATCAATCAATCAAGATATCAATTAATCAATCAAGAAATCAATCAATCAATCACAGAGAACAGCGCTCGATGTGCCGTAGTTATTTCATCGCGATAGATTTGTTCGAGTATATACCAGTTCCTAATGCCACGCGTATCTACTCGCGTGCCAAACAATCAGCCTTCGTATAGAAGAAGTGCTAGCGACGACTGCTTTCGCAAGCGACAGAGTTGATAAAGCGTACAGGGTTTCTCATCTCCGACGCTTCCCCGTGGCGCAGTGTACGGAAGACGAACTGCAGTTTGCCTTCAAGAACCCGAAGCTCTTGAGGACCGACAGATACGGCGAAGAGAGCGACTCCTCGGACTGCAGCCACCTGGAGATGATGCCCGGTGAGTGCTTTTCATCGTGAGCTCGTGTGGCAGGTGCTTAAGCGAACAAAAAAAAAAAAAAAAAAGATGCACGCTATACATTCTTTCGCGTAGTCTGCTTAGTCGCGGTTTTCCCTTTCCTTTCGGATATCCTTTCTTTGCTTTGTTTTCATTTTTGCGACAGACGATGTTACGAAACGTGGACGTCACACTTCGCGCTGAGAGTCTTTATCTTCGCGTAAAGCGAACCGTACACGTGACGTGGTCGGTTGTGCTTGCCAGTGCATCGATCCGCTGACGATGCGAGAAGGAAAAGAACACGCGGCGAAGCGAGCTGTGTTTAGTATATTTCGAACGTTAGCGCGTTGAGCCCTGACGAGAAACCAACGCCAGACGGAAAACTTGCAATCTTGCAGCGACATTGATCAGACGAGCGTGTGCATTCACCCGCAGAGCGAGAAAGAAAGAAGGAAAGAAAAAAAAGCGCACTACAGTAACACGAGGGGGGGGGGGGGATTGGCACTGTCGTAAGATCTCAACATTCTTGACGAAGCCTATTTGTATTCTGGTGTAATAAGCGCCAACAACAACAGACTCTATTAGCCCATTGCACTAAAGGCCTTCTGCATACGGGGACAGTAAAAAAGAATATTAGGTTACGTTTAATGAGTAAATTACGCTTCTGCAATAGCAAATAGTCCACTCATACCGTGGCTTTGTAAGCCAGGAAAGATGCAAAAGAAGAAAAAAAAACACTCCCTGAAATTCCCGCGCTTGTTCCCCCCGAGACGTCACTAACTTTCTCAGCGTACGGTCGACGCCATCAAGGCTAGCCTGACAATCTAAGCCGTCATCGCACGTCGCGGCATAGTTAGCGACGCAGGGCTTTTACGAGCTTACCTGCGGTGGCCTTACCTTCCGGATTACCTAACAAAACAGCGGAGCTTACCGAGCGGCTTACCTTGCGTGGAACGATCAGATCGTCGCTGCAGTGCTCGGCCCTGCAGCGCTAAGGCTGACAGTTTATAAATGCACGGCAGGAGGAACGGTCTCTCTGAATGCGGCGTCGTTGAACCCGTTCTTCCAAGGCCGCGTTATGGGCGAGGTCACAGCGTGCTCGCGCAGACGTGCGGAATGGTAAACGCGAACTGCTCGCTTGTGAAAGGCGAGAAATATAAAAAAAGCCGCGAATGCGAACCCGAAAAAGACACCTCGTCAGGTGGCGTGACGAGGCTTGTAGACACTCCTGCCATTATAGCCGAAATAAT
Source organism: Dermacentor variabilis (assembly GCF_050947875.1). Classification (NCBI taxonomy): domain Eukaryota; kingdom Metazoa; phylum Arthropoda; class Arachnida; order Ixodida; family Ixodidae; genus Dermacentor; species Dermacentor variabilis. Next base: position 142,425,119 of record NC_134573.1, read on the forward strand.
GCGATAACGCCTTAGAAGCGCAGTTTCGGCTTTCTTTTATTTCTCTTTCTCATAGGAGTAGAGGGAAGGGGGGGGGGCTGCCACACACCGCACAACCAGCTACAAGTGGTCACGTTGCGAGTTGAGCTAAAATGCGCCGTTCTTATCGACAGTGAGCTGACACCGCTGTTACTGTTTCGATACGAATTTTTTTTTCGGTGTTCTTGCATTAAGGTTCGTATTCCGCAAACTTTTCGTGCCATCAACCAGACGAGCGAACTATACATGCGCACGACGTCTATTCACGATGCCCGCGCGGCGCATACGGGGTTTCAGGGTATACGAGGCTTTCATCATTCCCCAATCTATACGGGATTTGTCAGCACACGACGAGGATGCCTCAGTCGAAGCCATTCTCAGCACCCTATATGTATAATGTGCGCTGATGATTATTTCAAAAGACACATAATTAATGCCTAATAAAGCTGAAGGCCGAATAAATTGCTTAGCGTATACGTCCACGCGCGCAAGAAACGTACATGCAGCAAATTTTGAGGATATACGAGCAATGGTATCGATTACACGCAGAATATGCCCCGCGGAACTATTGGTCAAAGAATATGCACTAATATACTGCGATTGTTTTACTCGATCGTCGCGGTGGCTCAGTCTCGTTCTGCTGAGCTCGAGGTTTCGGGTTCGCCACCCGACCGGCCGCTACAGCAGCCTTCCCGTGGATGCGGGATGCAAGAATGTTGGCTTGTGTCTGTGCTGTGTCTTCGGTGCACAGCAAAGGACTTCAGATGGCCCAAAATAATGCGAAGTTCCGCGCTGCCGCGTACACCTTACAGCCCGTGCCTTGCTTTAGGACGCCGTAAAATAAATTAATTAATCAAATCATCGTTATTTACTGCGTCGGCTCTCTGCACAAGCTTACGTCGGGAGGCGGGGGGGGGGGCTGAAATCAGCACATCGGTGATGCAGTCTTCTTGTACTCACCATCGCTTCCGTGATACGCCATCATCTCGCTTTCTTCGACTCGCCGCGGTAGCTCGGAGGCTTTGGCGTCATCTACACCGACGAGGAGGAAGTACGCGGTTTCGGTTATCGGCTGGGTGACGTAGGCGGAATGCATATAAAGAGACACGTGTTCACAGTTTCCCGCGTGCACGCTCGAGAACGAGGTGGTTGTAACTTCGGGACGTAACGCCAGTTCGATCACGAACAGTGATGGACTGCCAATTAATAAGTCAAAGTTACGTCACCTTACCCCAAGGCACTGCGAGCTCCACTGAAAGTCGCAGTGGTAGGATGACTATTTGTGCCGAGTTTCGTCGGCAATGATAAAGGAATAGCTTTTACTTCCTCATTATGCCCGCCGCCAATAATTAAACTGTGCGTGTAGTTGAAGCTGGTGATTCAATATATACATAAAGAATTGAATCACCAGCTTTAACTACGCGCACAAGTTGATTACTGGCGGCAGGTATAACGAGGAAGAAAAACAAAGCTATTCCTTTATCATTGCTGCAAAACGCGGCATGTCCCGTCTAACATGGTAGCGCCTTCAACGAAGGGAATCGTGTGCAGTAATATAGTAATGCTCTCCACATTGAAGTGAAGTGCATCCGCATTGGCTAAACGGGGGGTTGAATTGACGCGCATGTCAATGTCCGTGGTTATTATCTTTTTCGCCTTGCTACCACTGCACGCAACTGACAAAAAAAAAATAACAATCCCACACGCAAGAGGGTAGACGGATACTGAAGAGAGAGAAGGAAAGGCAGGGAGGTTGAACAGGCGCACGTCCGGTTTGCTACCCTGCACTAGGGGAAAGGGCGTCGGGTTATAAATTGAGAGAGAGAGAGAGCATTCGTCGCGCATATATATATATATATATATATATATATATATATATATATATATATATATATATATATATATATATATATATATATATGTCTCACACGGAGCGAATTTAGGCCGACAATGCATTTCCGGGTGAATGCGCGTGTGCTTTACTCCATGCCTATAGAGAGAGAGAGAAAATAATGCAGAGAAAGGCAGGGAGGTTAACCAGAGGTAGTTCCGGTTGGCTACCCTGCGCAGGGGGAAGGGTTAAGAGGGATAAAAAGAGAAAAAGAGTGGAAGGGGGAGATAGAAAGAAAGGGAGACACCATGCCAATATATATATATATATATATATATATATATATGCCTATATATATCGCTTAGTAGTGATGCGATAGATAGATAATGTTACGTCCGAAATCACACAATCTACACGGCATCATAATGATGCAATATGACGACATTTCCTGGCCGCGTCGGTTTGAAAATGAAGTACTTCGAAGTCGAGTGCGTCGTCGAAGAGCACCCTAAATATATATTGACCCACGACTGCTGTGCTCATGCCGACCCCTTGTGCAATGACTCGCATCGAGGTATTTGAGGTGTAATAAATAAATAAATAAATAAATAAATAAATAAATAAATGTGCCGTAAGGGTGTGTTCACACGTGACGTCCGCTCTCGCGCAGGGACTCCCCGAAACATCCTGACTCCGAAAACTATGCTGCGTCACAGCGACGTCACGGACACGCGTGCGCCTTTCTCGGGTACATATGCACGCAGTTTTGATTCTCTTCTTCAAACGGGCTGGCCTGTGTGAACGTCTCTGACTCGCCCGGGCCCTCCGCGTGCGTGCGCGAGCTCACCGCCGGCTTTCCTTCCTCTCCTATCCCTCTATCTTACATTTCCATTCCCTCTTTCCCGTCCCATATAGTAGGGTAGCCAACCATGCGCATTTCTGGTTAACATCCCTGCCGGCTCTCTTTATCTCCTCCTCCTCCTCCTCTAACAGGTGTTTCGGCGCAATCTCTTTATCTCCTCCTCCTCCTCCTCCTCCTCCTCCTCCTCTAACGGGTGTTTCAACGCAACACCAATTCGAAAAAAGCTGCGCGCGCTCCGTAGTGGTTACACCAACTGACGTCATCCTTATGCCCAGAAAGTTCGACGAAAGTTCCCGGGGAGACTTGGAACGAACAGATGTGCAACCATGTATATGCCGAACGCCGGTATAGTCATAGAATATGCAGGAAAGACGTGAGTAAAAAAAAAAAAAAAAAGTAAGGGAGCGATAATGACGGTGCATTGCGACAAGGTGAAGACTGACGCAGCTTAACGACACCTAACGACACGCGCTCTCCGGCCACCGCTTTCAAGGCCGCGTGAAAATTCCCCAAACGTCAGACGCGACTACACACAGGGTGTTTCTTTTTTTTTTTTTTCAGACAAGACAGATTTTTTTTTATAAACAAGGCTATGAGCACAGCGAAGGTGGCCGCTAATAGCGTGAGCTTCAGAAGACTAATTAACAAGAAAAATCGTTAATTAACTTTTCTTTATTTGTGCCTTGGGGCGCCAGCCGTCTAAATGGCAAACTTGGAGGCACCTACTTCACGCCCTAATTGGAGACATTCGTGAAATTCCAAAAGCTCATTCGAGGAGGCTCGCGTGTTTCTTTCGCGCGTCCTCGCTTTTCGCGCAGTTAAAAGAAACGTCTAATTTAGGCAATATCGAGACCGAGCGCTACACCCATCTGCGCGTCAGACGACGATTTTTTTTTTTTTTTTACAACAGAGTATATAAAGAAGTGCGGGGGGCCGAAGTTGGAATGATAGCGTGCCGCAGCGAAACCTTGGCCGCAGCCGTATATAACGCATGCTTGCCAGGCAAAACGTGACGGGCATCAGTATAGCTGCCGCCGCTGTCCGAGGCGTTCGGTTTCAAAACTTCCTCGCGTTTGCCGTCGCCCGTCGTTTCAAAAGTCTTATATGACAGCGGGGCCTACCCGCCGTGGTCGCTCAGTGGCTATGGTGTTGGGCTGCTGAGCGCGAGGTAGGGGGATCGGATCCTGGCCACGGAGGCCGCATTTTTGGATGGGGGCGAGAACACCCGTGTACTTAGATTTAGGTACACGTTAAAGGACCCCGGGCGGTCGAAATTTCCGGAGTGCTCCACCACGGCATGCCTCATAATCAGAAAGCGGTTTTGCCACTTAAAACACCAAATACATTTTCTTTCTACAGCGGAGCCGGCTTTGCTGCTGCTCTCCCGCGGCGCTCGATTTCGATATTGCCTGGATTTACCGCTGAAATTAGATGATGAATATCTGGAATTAGGTGCGGTTTTTAAGACTTAAAAAAAAATGAGGGTGCATTAAAACATGAATGCCTTCAAGTTCTCCTTTAAACTGCTCGTGTAGCATTAATAAAAATGTTATTTAACATTTTTTGTTAATTAGACTCCGTTAATTAGACTACGTTATTAACGGCAAAGTATGTCCGCTTCGCCTAGGAATTCACCTGCAAGAACGCGACATTCGCTGCGCTTATAGCCTAAAAATAACCTGTATAGTCTAAATAAAAAATGCATCCTCTATAGCGTATACCACGCGTTTCATGTATGTGCTCTTTCTTTCATCTTTCTTTTTAAGATCTTTCTGTCTCCCCTTACCCCTTCCCCAGTGCAGGGTAGCAAACTGGGAATCTATCGTCTGGTTAACCTCCCTACCTGTCTAATCTCTTTTATCTCTCTCTCTCTCTCTCTCTCTCTCTCTCTCTCTCTCTCTCTCTCTCTATGCCACGCGTCTCACAAGCGCGGATAACACGCCAGATATGTTGGTACGATAATTACCAGTAGAGACGAAGAACGGCGAAAAGGAATGAGCCGCGCTGCATTGGCTGTAGTTTTCAAGCAACACTGAGAAGAGAGAAGGTCGAGCTTCTTTTGCGGAGTACGCCCCCTCCAGAGATCGCGCATCAGAAGATTTGGTCTGCACGGGATTCATTAAGGCTGCTTACGGTTATCGACGCGTGCTGTAACCGAGATGAATTTTTTGAATCGATTAACCAACTATAATCCACACTCGCTTGCGAGCCATCCGCAGGACTTTGCAATAAAAGTACCGCCCGCTCAGAAATAGATCAGTCCAGCCCGTTCCTGAAGCACGCGCATATGATAGTGTAGGCGTCTGTACAAGTTGTTGTATACACCCCTCCGTTTAGAAAGAAATTAAAAAATAATGCACGTTGTTTAACAGGTAATGAGATATTTTACGCGAATGCAACGATTCGTACGTTGCGTGCATTCCAGTCCTCAGTGTTTTGTTGAATTTACGCAACTGATTAAACAAGCCTAATTAATAAAATTATAAACTGGCGACCAGTTACCACGACGTCATCTAATGGAAGGTTTGTAGAAGTACTCCAGAACTCTTGAATAAGTTTTTGACTCTTTCCAACGGAAGCCGAATGTAAACGCCGACAAGGTAAACGCCGAAGCTGCCTTGTGTCGGAAACAATCGGTCTGGGTGCTTCCCAGCAGTCCCTGTACAACTTTCGAATTAACATAACGAATTTCGCTTCAATTAAGTGCGCGCAATAAAAAAAAAAACTACTACTACTACTAGAACACGTATAACTGCGTCACAAACAAACACACGCGCTATAACCAATTACACTGCATATAGAAAGCTTTTTTTTAAATGTGATGTGCTCTTTTCATATATATTTTATTTTAATTGTACAACTGTACTGTACCGCGTGTGCCAGCTAACGTTAGCAAGCGATTCAACGAAACAAAATATGCATATATTTTAAATACAGTGCGAGATACAATTTTAGGACCTACGGTGTTTGATCGTCGAAGCTCTGACGACCAACACTGTTGATCTTAAAATTGTATCTTGCACCGTGTTTTTTCTAATAATTATTATTTTCCGTTGAACAGCATGGCTAACGTTAGCTGGGTCACCCTACGTAATGTAATGCATAAGCAACCCAAGTTTCTCTTTGGCTCCACACATCAAGAGCACATATTGCAAGCCGCAAGCGAAGCCAATCGAAATCGCGCTGCGCGAGAAGCACTGTTAGCCAACTAACTTCCAGGGTCGAAAAGTGCACAGATTGCACGGCACTCTGGTATATAGCGGTGCGGTAATTTGGTATGTGAAAAGCTCGACGCGTACAAATGCCTTTACGCTTATACGCTTTCAAGGCTCTGCAAGGCAGCTGTCCTTCTTTGACCTCCTTGTTTACATTTATATTTGTTGCCTTAGCGTCCGAGATATGAAATTCGGGCTTTAGCCTATACACGAGTCGCAGTTCGCGAAATCGGAGCCCATAACGGCGCTACGAAATAAGCAGCCGCAACCGTGCAAGCTGTCTGACTACGCACAGCATTGATATTTTTACTCCATGACTGAGGAGAAGGATGACATCTGGAAATGTAGAACTGCGTTATTTCTTTTTATCTATCTTCAATACACATCTACAGAAGCATTCCTGAAGCAATAGACTAACCGAATCCCCAAATACTTGTTCAGTTTCAGATGACGACGCCTTGCATAGCCAGAGTGACAAGTCCTCTCAAAATGATTCGAGTTCACCGAAGCTCATGATGAAGCGACCGGCGCCTCGACAGAGGTGAGTGACGCATATTTGTTGTATATCTACTTCCGATAGCAACTTATGCCTAAAGTGTTTGCAATTGTACCTGACCCCTCTTGTCCGAAGCCTGTTTTGAGTCATATGTGTTTCCAAAATGTGTAAGCACGCAAAAGTCAACACGAAATAAGCAGTTATACTTAGCGTTAGTACTGATTTGTGTCATCTTGTCTGAAGCCTGTTAAGAGTCATGTGTCTTATCACGCAAAAAGGCAAAAAAAGAAAAAGAAGAGGTGGAAAGAAAGTGCAAAGGTCTGCACCGGAATTTCGGAAGCCACAGCTATCATTCGCCGAGTGCATACGAGATGGCGCCACAATGCTGCACCGCAGCAAACACAGAAGCTTCAAAACCAAGGTGCATAAGATGTGCGCCACGCTAGCGCAACTTCATCGACGTGCAGGTGAATTGGCGATTGGTGGCCAAAATTATGGCATTCCTCAAAGGCATCTTGTGCAAGAGGGACCTAAACATTTTATCGCGTGTCTCTCTGATCACTCGCCGTTTTATGTGAATAACATTTAGTATTCTTTTTCTTCTTTGAAAACACCAACAGTAAAGGCAACGTCTCGGATACTTTTTGGCTATAAAGCTCTTATTTTATGTTCCTTTACTCGTCTTTAGGCGAAAGGCTCCGGCACCCCAGAGCCCCCTGGTCCAAAACAGCGCAGGCAGGATTCCAAGCATCAAAGTTACCTGTGGTTAGTGTTTCCCCTTAGAAACTATTCACTCTTTCATTCAATGCTTGACGGTAATACGGGAATTTTGAACAGGATTGTGCGTGGTTTCGTACGTCCGTCCTGGCGTACCACGCTTTCGCTCATAGCAACACCGGCGTGCTTGAAATTTCCGAAGTGTAATATCTTCTTGTCTAACCCGCCTTGTTTATATTTAGTTTAACGCTGCAGTGGCGGTCGTAAGTTTCCATTTTTTGCGATGCAACCGTTACGTGCTGAAGTATATATCGTTTTCTTTTCAATAAATGCAATTGTAGCAGATCGAACGAGTTGGAAACTAAATGCAGCGAAACGTTGTGTCAGTGCACAAAGAATCGAAACGCGAGTACACGCACGCACGCGCACAGACAAGAGCAGACGTATGCAAATTATATTGAGCCTTTTGTTAGGCGGAGTCGCTGACTATTAGCGAGTACGACGGACGCCTCGAACGCATCGTGTTTTCAGAGTCAGCATGCGCATACGTACGTAGTGCAATTTGAATCCATTCTATCCGCAAAAAGCGTTTACCACCTAATTCCCGGCAGCCGCGGAAGCGCGAAGGCGAGCTTTCTGGTTGTCTTTTTTTCTGTCCTCCGCACGGCCGGCGCCACCGCTGATACCAGAGCCATCTGGTGCTGATGCAAGAAACCCAGCAGCGGTGACGCGCGTCTTCTCCGCCGTGATTGGTTGGCCTATTCGGCGACAGAACAGCCACGCACAGCTCTTATGATCACAAAAACGCGGTGATGTTCGCAAAGAAAAGCTCCTCGCATTGAAGAAAAAAGATTAACTGAACCAACGCTGTATTCTTTTGCCCACAAGCGTACACTGTATAGAATGCGTCCGCGTCGCCTATCGACGTTTCCTAACGCGACCGCAACTACATACCTCATGCAGAGACGCCGGCGCTGCGGTCGTCCTCTGCGGAGAAGCTCAACGCCTCCGACTGGGCGGCGGTTCAGCTGACCACTCTGAAGCACTGGTTCGCCGAACTGCAGGACGACTTCTCCGAGTGGCACCCCGTCGAGGTGCCAGACCAGCCTCCGAAGGACAACGACGAGTCATTCTCGCTCAAATAGTACGTGGGGCCTACATATGACCTCGGAAGTGGCGATGACGTCATCGCATTTGCGTATCACCACTTTAGCCACACGTCAGTGATACCAGTCGTTCTGGCTCCGCGGCTATATAAGGGTGTCCTGCAGCTAACCTCAGCCAGAGTTTGTTTCAGAATGTGCGAATGCCACGTACACTCTTAAACAAACGTACACCGTCTGGGGTGTATATTTGCCACGCAACAATAATCGTCATCTGTATTGCCCGCATTTTCTTTCTTTAACTCTACGAGCCCGGTGCTTTCAAGTCGCGAACGGCGTGCGTCTTATGAGCATGACAGAGCATTCTCGGCAGGAAAGTAGCGAGTGCAGCGTTTTCAAGAAAGTAAATGCAAGCAAGACAGATGACGATTATCGTTCGTGTGGCAGATATACACCTCAAAGGGTGCAGCTGTTTTTAGAGTAGCTGGACAGAACCAAGGTAATTAAGTCTGCCGTTGCTTGGACATACTCAGATTTTTTTTCATTCTACCTAATTACATAATACACCCGCCGTGGTTGCTCAGTGGCTATGGTGTTGGGCTGCTGAGCACGAGGTCGCGGGATCGAATCCTGGCCACGGCGGTCGCATTTCGATGGGGGCGAAATGCGAAAACACCCGTGTACTTAGATTTAGGTGCACGTTAAAGAGCCCCAGGTGGTCGAAATTTCCGGAGTCCTCCACTACGGCGTTCCTCATAATCAGAAAGTGGTTTTGGCACGTAAAACCCCATAATGTAATTTTTAATTACATAATTAGTCCTAATTAATTAATTAATTAATTAATTAATTAATTAACTTCTCAGATATTATATTTAGATGAACAGTGTCAATTAGAAATTTACAGAGCAACATGCAAAACCCCCTATGCAGTTTTGTGCTGCTCAGTACGTGTTACATAAAAGTGTTTTTATCGAGCGTGAAAGAATGCCGGCGAACATACGCAACGTGCCTCGAGCGGCCAGTCGCGCCGAAATTTTGCGCGCACTTTCGGGATTCTTTTCATTTGTCTGATCACAGCTGATGTAGCAAGGGCCCGAATTTCCGAATTTTCGGTTATAACAGGCGCACCTCGTTCTCAAGCGCCAAGCAGTGCAAATTACTTAGAAACTAAAATTTTTTTGAAAAGCTGAGCTCTTCATGACGTTGCTTTAAGAAGAAGGACTTCATTTATGCGGTGTGCTGAAAATGTGACTACCTTAATAAATAATAAATTTTACTACCATAAAGGCATACTAAAGAGACGCACTAAATCAGCTTACACTGATTACACTAATAACATAGAGTATTTAAAAAAAACTTTGTTTTTTGGTAATTTCACGCTAAGAGTTCTATTATAAGCAAAAAAAAAATGAGCGCTAAATTTCTCTTTTTTTTTTTTAATTCCGTGCCTAAACCTCAGCGTCGGCACGTGATTGTGACGTCACGGATTTCAAAGTGTTATCTCGTATTTGGGCCGTTGCGGCGCGGTAAAACTTATCGAAAAGTGCTAAGATCAGTCTTTGACTCCATTTGAATACAATGCAGTACCGTCTGCACCGTTAAAAAAATTCACTCGACCCGAACAAACGCCGCCAAAATCTGTGACGTCACGGAGAGCTGGTGCGGGAACTTCAAGGCGGCGTCGTCACCCGTCCTTGTTTTTTTAAAGCCTTTTCCGGCTAAGCAAGTTTGCTATCGCGGTAAGAGTGGCTTCTTTCGTACTGTACAAAGGCAATTAAGCTATTTACCTCAACTTATTCTTCTCCTTAGTGCACCTTCAATTTTTTGAGGCATTAAGCTATCTCTTTCTAAACCTGGGCGTCGTCAAATTGAGCGATTTTATAACCTAGATACATATAGATACAACATCTAAAAGAACGGAAACTCGAGCACAGGTTTACAAAAGCACGAATAATCGTTGTTTTTTCTTCTGTTTACTTTTGTGCATGCTGCTTTGTATACATGTTCGACTATAACCAACTCGCTCAGATTTCTCCTCCACTTCTGCCTGACCTCACTGTTTCTTCTTTTTTTTTTGTCTTTTCACCTTGCAGCACCAAGGACACCCTGTTTCGATTCGGTAAGTGCAACCCTATTGTTGCATCGAAGCTGCTGTTGTGCACCTATAGGCGTCTTGAAGCATATCATATTATTTTTTGTTCTTTTAAATGACGGTCTAAATAAATCTGCTCCCCTTAGGAAGATTTTAGCTATGGCACTTACATGAAACAAACACCGCCAAAATCGGTGCAGAGTATACCGGAGAAAGACTATCATTTTTTCCTTTCTCGCGTATATATATATAGGAGCTCTTGAGGTAATACTTCCTCTTAGCTGGGCAGGATTCTGCTGCAGCGTTCTCCTAACAAAAAATCTCTCAAGCGCGTCGCATGAAAGCAAAAAAAAAAGAATGAAAGGGAAAAAATTCAGCGACGATTACGATACTCCCATGCGAAATTTGGGCGCAACGGTATGCCTGTTTTCATATAGCGATATATTGGCTGGCGCGCACAAGCTGTCTCGTGCGGCACGTTGCAAACGGAGCGAAGTGTGGCAAGACTGCCCCGCCAATCGTGACGCGTGGGCACGATTCACAGCAGCAGCCGCCGCAGACAGACCACCGCTCACGCAGCGCTTTGCTTCCGTACAGACGACGTGCGCGCTCCGGCGCCATCTCGTAGCCGTCGTCGCCGCAAAGCCCGCCGCGCGCGGCACTACCCCCTTCTTCTCGCGCTTTCGCCGTACCCTCTTCCTTCTCCGCTTTCATTCTCGCGCTCTCTTCGCTATCGCCGTTCTTTCAACCACGCTCCGCGTTCGCTCTTTCGTCCTTCTGCCGTTCTCGTTCGCTCGGTTACGCCGAGGGACGACGCCGACGCTCGCCGCAGAAACGGGCGCCTAAGCTGCGCTCTAAAGGGAAGGGAAGGAACGCGCACATATTTGAATTTCTGTCTTGTTTTCTCTTCCGAAGCGTGCGTGGACTGTTCGCTGCGGGCAGTGCAACACGAGGTCACGAAGCTTCTCCAGTGGAAGTCGCCACTGCAGACGCTCCTCGTCGTAGCGGTGAGTAGCTTTGCATGTTGTCACAAACGTGACATCAGGTTACGGCCGTACGGCCACTGTATTCCAGTGACCGCGGGGAGATCGGTTGGGGCGTCGTTAAGGAAACGGCGAAAAATGAGTTCGAGCCTGCAGTCTATGAATATTGACAATACGTACTAAAACGCGCTCCGACATTACAACACAAAAGCATAGGCGTTAGTTAGTCTAGGTAACAAGGAAGAATCAGCTGAGAAGTCGTCAATTTCCAGGCAAGTGTCTGACGTGCGTTTCATAGTGATCGTTTCATTTAATTAGTTTCACTGCAGTACAGAAATGTGATGCGGTAAAGCATACGGAATGTAGTGCGGCGAAGCATATTGCACCGCAGTGAACCATACTAAGAGTGAAAAAGGGGCCTAGTACAGCTCACGGCAGGTTAAAAAACAGCAAGTTTTTTCACAGGCGTTAGGTTAGTGTCTCACAGGAAGGCATAATGTCGCCTCGGTGCCACAATTTTTCGTTCGACGAATACTTCGTAGTTACGACGCGACGCATATTATTACTATCGAAGTCACAAAAGCGCCACCGTAGAAGATATGCTGTGTAAGTAGCGTATAGTGAATGACCGTGACTCTTTTTAATTGTTGAAGGCCATTCTTCACGGACTCTGGAACGACTGCCTGCTGACTCTCGTCTTCGTCGGAGTCGCGTTGGGGCTCATCAAGAACTACCTGGGCATGAAGTGAGTGTCCGCGGCTTAGCAATACTCGCTCATCTCTGTGTTCGTTTTTTTTTTTTTTTTGCGTGATAAAAGAACCAGGGAAGTCTTCGAATGTCTGACCTGACAAGTGCTGGACACTACTTAATTCTCAAGTGCGCAGCTCAAACAAAAATACAGGACACTCAGCCTGCGGTACCTCGTATAGTGTCCTCGTAGAATATCGTGAAAGGGACGTAATTATCCTCGATCAATTAAACCTGCCTGAAGGCATATTTTGAAAGATATAGGAAAAGGTTAGTGCTGGTGTATCATATCGAAGAGTGCAAGGTTCGATGTTATCACTTTATTTAGTTATTTATTTATTTATTTATTTATTTATTAGTACGGCTGAATAAGGAGGCGCTGGAACCGATTGATGTTGATGGCTACTCCTTATGACATTAAAAAAAAGTAGAAACACAAGTTGCAGACAATAACAAAGGCCAGATAAACAATAAATCATAAACATGCGCTCCGAACACGAAACGTCATGTGAGAGAAACACATCGCTCTTCTTTCCTTTTCTTTCCTCTCCTTCCTTTTCGGTTTGCCCGATTTCCCGAGTACTTTTTTTTTTCTTACCAAGGAATCTGTTTTAAAGTAGATAAGGTAGCTTTTTCTGTGAAGTTTGCACTCACGAAGAAACGTCATTTCACACTTTCCAGAGGCTTCCTGGGCTCAGCCACGGACGACGTTTTCACGGTGAGTGAATTCACCTCCTCACGGCACCATATTAGCAATTGCACCTACTGACGTAAAACGAGAGCACATTATGAATGCGCTGAAATAGAACAAACTTTAAGAAGAAATGGCTACTTCACCATTATCTCTTCCACGCGATCGAACAGTTGTTCAAATGAAACTGCACTTTTTTGTGTACAATCAAAGAGCTGAACGTACATGAAAACGAGCCGTTTCTGGTCTTCTTTGCCGCAGACCGATCACAAGAAGCTCGGCATCGGCATGGGAATCGATAAGGTGCCGGCGATCATGTCCCTCAACATGAAAATAGCGGTAAGCATATCTTTCCTATGCAAATCGCACAATTTGTCGCAGTTCGCTAGCCACATAAACAGGAGGCTCACAATCTTTGTCCTTTCCGTCGCATTTCAGAAAACGTTTCACGTGCTGTCAGACGCTTTCGACAAAGGACTAAGGTAAGTGTCACTTACACGATACATGTAGCTCTAGCTGAACTATCCTTTACGAATCGTTCGGCAGGCCTGTAGAACCGTCACAGTTCTTTTTGTAGCCACACTCACCGAAGTTCCACAAAAGAACAGTGATTCTGACTGCTGCTGTGAAACGAAAGCCTTCTCCACGAAACAGAGCATTACCTATACTTTAAAAAAAGAAAGACAATTCATTCTAACATTACTGTTGTCAGAAATGAAATTGACAGTCAACAGGCTCTACATCTGTATGTAATTTATAGATTACTCTGTTTCCTACGTATTTTTCCTCCTGTCTACAACAATCCTAAAGACGCTAGTCAATGAAAATTGCAATGACGTAAGTTCAGTGTACTGTCCGTATATAACTCATGATAGCTGTTAAACTTAATTTTGATGGCCTTTCATGACATATCGTCTTCGTGCACAAGCGAAAACCATGTACGTATTCACACGACCACGGACTAATCCTGATGTATGTATCTGTCGCAGCTTGTGGACGTGGAGAAAGCCGGCGGTGACGGCCAAAGTATTGGGCATCCTCGGCGTATTAGCCCTGTACTCGATGATCCGGCCCACGGCGGAAGTCATCAAAGTGCTAGGTGAGCTTCGCCTTGGCGGCATCTCTGCTACAGTTAATTTAGTGCGTTAGAGAAGCGCCGAGTTCAAACCGATGCGCTCGAACCTCGTGTCGGCCCGTTTCTGGCCACTAGGTGTGGCTCGCAAGAAACAGTGCTCAACACCGGATTACTACTATCAGCGCTTGCAACGGCGTTTTATTAGCTCTATAGTACACGCGAAACTATATTTTTGGCGGAACGAATGCAGTAGGAAGTTCGTAGAATGCGATTTTTTTTTTTGCTGAAGTATTTATTACCCGTCTGCTTAGGATGTTTATATGTAGTTGACCGTGCGCTTGCCGTTCTTCTGCATGCGCAGATTATACGCTCTTCACGCCTGTCTCTTTCTTTTCATGTTTTTCCCCTCTGTTCAGAGCAGAAACCTATAGCGACATCTCTGGGAGTACACTCGGTGTACTCCTTTGAACTCTATTTCTAGCACACTCCTTGCATATAGCATTGCAGCTATACGCATAATAGTGTTGTGTATGTTGTAGGCTTATCATGGTATCTTGAGCGCTAAGGTGCGGTTTGAAACCTACCACCTCGTGAGCCCAGATGCTGTTTTCTTCCGCGAATCGAGTTAGTCGCGTGTGAATTACCTTCTCCATTAAACACTGCCACACACCCCCCCCCCCTTTCGTACGACCGAGACCCACGTGACTAAAAGCGTCGTCCTCGCAGGCACGGCCCTGGTTCTGAAGGCCTTCATCCTGGACTACGTGTTCGTGCGGTTCCCGCGGGTGCGCGCAAAGTACGACTTGGCTTGGATCCTGTGGAACGAGCTGCCCACCGGACCCGAGATCGAGAAGCAGGCGCGAGTGAACAAGAAGAAGGAGAAGCTCGCCAAGAAGAAGTCCGAGGTAAGCATTTCTCCTGTAGATATCGCTCGTCCATTACAGGCACCGCGGAATGACGCCATTCTGAACATGGTCGAATTCCGCCGCGAGTTCGCGAAGTTCGCAATGATGGCGCTTTGAGCCAATCGGAGATGAACGTGCAGCCTGCCCCGTAATTGTGAGGCAAACAGAGATGACAAAAAGATGGTGTATTGACAATGCGGCGTAATTCTCAGGTCTGTGTCCACTTGGCTTCCCAGAATGCTCGAGCGCTAGCTGCTTGGTCGTCTGTTGCGAACTCCAGACGGCCTGCTTCACGCCAGACCTGTTTTGACTGTTGAAGCTAATGCATGTCGTTAGCCGGCTTCAGATGATCCTGCCACAAACCACACTCCCTCCCCTCCCCCCTCCTAACCCCCCTTTCGGGGTCCCAAAACAACCATTTGTGTCAACGCGCAACGATATGTCCAAGTCAACCACTCATAACTAAAGAACCTCTAGACGTGCCTGTTTTCGACAGGCATTAGAGTTCCCGTTCTTTCTGCCCGCGCGAGTATGTGTGTGCTGATCTTGTTACTTTGGGAGACCAAACTATTTAACGCCGGTTCACCATGTAGCCAAAATGCGTTATGCGAGTGATCACCAATCACCATGCACATAATGCGCCATTTAATCAGTGTACGTCTGCAAAGAGACGCTGTTTGCTGCAATAACTGCGATTCTTCGTCCATGTAATTGATTAGGCTTAACTGAACCACGTACCCCGTTTCCCGTACTGCCAGTGTAGGGTAGCAAACCGGACGCTCGTCTGGGTGACCTCCCTACACCTTTCCTTTCCTGGCTTTTTTTTTCTTCTCCCTCTATGTATATATGTGGCGCAAGAACGTGGCCTGTTCCTTTCTACGATCACTCTTATCTCTCTCTCTCTCTCATTCGCGAATGGCAGCATTACGTCTGTTTTGTTACATTTGCGATGAACGTTGTTTGTGCAGCCACCGCTGATAATGATCAACAACAACGCGAGCGAAAGCCGGTCCCAATCGCCCATCTCCTTCCGAGGGGACGACATCGACGAAGTTCTCAGCAGCATCTTCAACATACCCACCTCGGAGATGTGCCTGCAAGGTAGGCCAACTGTGGATGCATTCGTCAATCGACTCTTTTCTTTTTTATTACGATAGCAGTTATAAGGACACTCCAGGCGAATTTTCGCCGTCGCCGTGAGGTTCCGTATAAAATCCAAGTGCGATAAGGTGGCGCCCCGAGCGCCATATGCTGATGTTGCGAGGGTTAACCGTGCGAGGGTGGGCAGCGAAGGACAATGGCTTGATGCGCGCCGTGTTGGAAGTCTCGGGGTGATAAAGTGCGCGCAAGGAGGCGAGGGGCGGTAGGCTGTCAGGTAAGGGCGTCTCCCCTAACCCAGCCGTGGCTGCGCATGACTGTCCGCGCCTCTGAGTGCGTGCGCGGCCCGCGCGCGCCATATCGTGGAGGTAATCTGCAGCAGGTTCAAAGATAAAGCGCAAGTCGAGACGGCTGGTCGCTTCATTTGCGCTGTCCTCCCACGCACCTAATGTGGAGATCGCGTAATCTCAAGTTTCGGACACTTTCCAATTTCCGGAGTAATTCTGACAACGCGAGGTTCTTTAACGCGCACCCAATTTGCACGGTACACGGGCGCTTAAGCAACCGCCCCCCCCCCCCTTCCCTCGTCAAAATGCGGTCGCCGCGGCCAGGTTTCGATTTAACAGGGAGAGGTGGGCTAGTTGGTGGTCGATATTGGAATGCATCATGTAACCGCGCAGACGACAACGGACGAGGAAAGAAACACACAGGACAGGCGCGGAACTTCAACTGAGATTTACTCCAGAAAAGCCCACATTTATACATCTATCATAATCACACTTGATAATCATCGGCCAACCATCACTCGCCATTGGCATGCGGGCTTTCGATTTCGCGACCTAGTGCTTAGCGGCGCGACGTTATAGCCACTAAGCCACCATTTGCAGGTATGGTCGGGAAAACAGCTGGACCAAGTGTCAGAACGGAATCGTTGTTGAGCAGAACACAATTCGAAGTAACAGTGACAAGTTATTGCTCCATGAAAAAGAAAAGTTGCACGTCTGGCAAGGTTTGTCTGCTTTGTGAGAAAATACCGCCAATTTTACATAAAATAAGAAAAATGAGACTCTGTTAACTTTCCGGAGCATGACCAATCCCTCTCGTGTGTCATGTTTTGAGGTCGCAACAACACTCTTTGACCTATTACGTTCCTGTTTCGCGACACAATGACTAAAAAAAATAATTAAATTGTGGGGTTTTACATGCCAAAACCACGATTTGATTATGAGGCACGTCGTAGTAGGGGACTCCAGAAATTGTACCATACCTAGGGTGCGCACCTAAATCGAAGTACTCGGGTGCTTTCGCCCCATCGAAATGCGGCCGCCGTGGCCGGGACTCGATCCCGCTACCTCGCGCTTGGCAGCCCAACACCACAGATACTAAGCAACCGCGGCGGGCGACACAGTGGCTGTTGAACAGGTGTGGAGATGTAGACATTCAAGTGCACTCCCTCTTCCTCCATCTGTTGCAGGCTGGGAACAAGGCAGAAAGTGCACGCTGATCAAGAAGGAACGCTCGCTCACCTCTGCATTCCGCAACGGTCGTCTCTACTTGACAGACCAGTGAGTATAAACAAACGTTCACGTTAATGGTACCCTTGCGATGAGAACAGCAGCCTTAAAACTGTTTTGCAGCGAGACCTACATTAAACGTAATGCCCCTACGAAAGGACAGCTACGTTGGTGATTTAGTTTAGCGGAACCTTACTTCACCAGCGTTCGCACCAAAGCACTGGCGTCTTACTCTTCAGCTATTCCAATTTGACAGGACTGAATATTGAAGTTGCGACACAGCTAAAACGCTGGCTGTGGAGGCGCGTGTAGTTCGACCAGTAAGCGCTCGCCGAAGCTGGCTTCTCCACAACAAGATACCTAATGAGGAGAAGCCCGTTTCTGTGCGCCGGCATTGTCGACCACTTTTTTAAAAAAAATTATTATGCAGTCCCATATTCGCTCAGTGAGCATTACAGTGGGGGGAATACTTCCCCAGTCTGGAATACTTCCGGCGTGACGCGGCGTCTAGGACGCCGCCACACCGAAGCAACGGGCATCCTTGAATGGGTGTTCAACTGAGCTAGTTGGTTCACTCTTCGAGGGTCGTAGTAGCGGGAAATGTGGGACACATACACAGCAAAGAACGAACAGATGCTCAGCAGCTACGTCCACGTCTGTTCGTTCCTTTCTGTGTCTGTCCCCCCACAATTTCCGCTGCTACAACCCTCGAATATCCTTGAATGCACTCGAAATAACGCTGGTGTGAAGTGTGCCATCCCTTTGACCACACCTTCTTCCCCTGGCTTACCTAATGGCGCTCACTCAAAGCCACGTTCCCAAAAGTGATCGTTTGAGGAATTGTGCCACTGGTTACCAAGTGCCGGGACAGGAACCCAGCGCCATGGCTAGCCACCTGCGACTTGGTGTGCGAAATGCGCTACGTGTGCTGAATGCCTTATGATTTTAGGGCCGCATGTGTGAAGCAAAGCGAAGGAGCCTGAATGTTGTGGAAAGTGTATATAGGAATCTGGTACATATATAAAGCTATCGGAAGTTTGTCAAAGATGAGCCAGAGTGCGGCGCTGTTCTGTCGAAGTCCACCATGCGATCTAATTCGCCATCTTGTGAGCTTCGATTGGCTCCAAGAGCAGCTACAGCCTTCTATTATTGGCTGAAGGCGCAAACACGACTGAATTCGATACCATGGCAGAACTTTAAAAGCATCCAGAAAAACAGAGTGTTTCAAGTTTCGTAAGGTTGCATGGCTACCACTTATACGCTCCGATCTTGTTCTTTGCAAAACAAAGCTTCACACTTTCCTACCACGCTCGGAATGTACTTAATAAACAAACCACTACCATTGCACGTGGGCGTAACGTAAATTTATTGGCGCTAACTGTCTCTAGCCTGCAGGCTATACCCCGCAGGCTATATATAGCCCGCGCAATCTTCAAGTGCGCCAAGTTTGCTGACGTTTCTGTCTCGTTTTCAAATTGCAGCTACCTGCTTTTCCTGCGGTACAAAACCCAGCACCCCAAGAATCTCACCATCCACCTCTCAGAAATTTCCAAGCTCGAAAAGGTGAGTTTCTGTCCCGCTAAGTACTCTACGCATCCCCATTTCATATCGCTGCAGTAATTGCTTAAACCTGGGAGGTGATGAAATAGTCCTCAATGCGAATTTCGTCTGCCGTCTTTCAGGGAAAGCCATCATCGTGGATATCCGGCGATGGAGCGTCCCTCATCGTGACCATGAAGAATGGCGAAGTAAGTCACTTCTCTACGTGCGGAGCAGCTTTTCAACGCTTAGCGGGACACTTTTTTTTTTTTTTTGACACGGGCGGTACAAACCGTTAGTACATGTCATGGTCGAGCGATCATCGAAGCATCTGTCCTTTAATACCATTTCTAATGAAAGGCCATAATGTTAAATCGACATCTATAAGGAATGCTAAATTAAAGTGCGTCAGTAAATGACACTTCTGGGCGCTAGCAAGACAGTAGTTTTAAACGCGTAAGCATTTCTATGCATATACCCAATGAGGAAACTCGTCCGTCCGTCACGTAATACGATCGCTTTCAAAGGGCCCGCAGGATTGACCGAATTCACCTTCACGCTGGCTCTCTCTTCAACGTGAAGCGGCGAGAGCACAACACTCCGCGCCCTGTGTCCCCATCGCAGATCGCTTTCAAGATAGGGGCCACGCGTCTTGCTTCAATGGTTCGACGCGGACGGATAAGGTGCTAAAGAACGATAACGGCTTATAATAATCGGAACGTCATCAGTGCACTTGGCGCCACCACCTGCAGTAGTTTGCTTGCGTCATCGATTCAGCTTGCGCCGCCGCCCGCAGCAGTTCGTGTCGCCGCAGCTGCGTCGTTCATACTGGTCGGATCAAGTTTCATACCATTGACAAGGACACCGGGCTGCATGGAGATGAGCAAGAGGCGCAGTGCTTACGCATACTTACAGAACTTCCAGAGGAGTTTCTGCGCGATTTTTTTTCAGCAATACTTCCGTATTCTTTGGCCAAATTAACGAAAATGTGGTTTCAAAATAGTGTTTTTACAGTCTGCGTGTGTTAGTCTTTAGTGTCCCTTTAAGCTAGACATTCAGCATTACCTTTGTTAATGCCAGATCAGTCAATCTTGCTATGAGCAGAGAAATGGCAAAATGAAAAAGAAATGGCAAAATGTGTCGGGATGAAAAAAAGAGACAAGATGATACTAATGTCTCACGACAGCAGCAGTGGTTACTATTTGACAACACAAGCTGTACTCCTTTCCGAAGCCTAGGCAATCTTCGGCAGCTGGTTCGCCATCTTACCAACATGTTTAGATGTTGCTTTTAGAACAGTTGTGCAATCGCAATGGTAGTGTTTCGTCAATCAAGCATCCAATTCATTTTGTATAATGCCTACAGCAATAGTGGGGGGGGGGGGGGGGGTTATTCTGTAAGTGTCCACCTAGCGGACATGATTTTTTCGTCTGCTGCTGAATTTGCGATTGGCTTGGCTGAGCTACGCATCAGGAGACAGGCACTCCCAGCCAATCAGCACTTCAGTAGCAGACAAAATGGACATATCCACGAGGTGGACATTCGCAGAATATGCTCCTGTACAGCACACAATCAGCACAAGAGGGAGTTATCCAGCAATCCAATGTGTTGCATGCTGCTATCCAGATGCAAGACTGGACAAACAGATGTCACAAAAGCTATTTCAGTTGTTCGAGAATTGAGTGTTCGATTTTGAACAGACTTAAAGTGATACATGCAAAGCTAGCCGCAACCAACCCTTTTCTTTTTTCGAACATATTGTACCTTATGGATGCAACTTGATATGCCTGACACCAGCATCCAAACTAAATGACCCCATGTTTGTAAATAGCCACTCATTCCTATTAATATTTGGACTTGTCTGCTACCGTCCACTTTATTCTGTTCTTGAATGTTTCTTTGTATCCAGCTGGATGGACTTGCACAAAAATATGCAGTGCGTTAAAAATAAGCAAATCCTTGTCCTCGTGCTGTCATTGCAGGTGTACACTTTTGGCACTGTCGCAAATCGAGAGGAAACCTTCAAGAGCATTGTGGAGCAAGGAATGCAGAACAACTGCAAGTGGGCATCCATAGCCGACCTTCTGCAATCCAAGACCAGCTAATCAACTCGCCACTCGAGGCCTTGTGCATACACTCCACATTCCATGCGCAAATCATTTGTACATATGGCCATTGTCATAGTCAAACTCTGTGGCGCCACCTATAAGTCTCAAATGATTTCTTGCCTGAGCAGAGTTGTGTTTGTAGTTTGCCTAGTCAGTTGCTGTAAATAGCCATGAATGTTGTGTCGAGGTGAGTCCGACACCATGTAATGAGCCAACAAAGAGATTATACAATGTACATAGTAAATGAGAAGCTCAGCCCTGGCAACAACTATACAAACGTGCCAGGTTAGGCTCTACGACTGCTTAAGACCTTTGCTTGCTACGCAAAGGAATCTGCAAGCATCCACGATTTCAGTTGTTGCGCACTGTTTCTCACATGTGCTTCACAGCCGACAATGAAGACCCAGTACATTGGTGGGAAATATCCAAGATATTTCTGAAGATTATGAGAGCAACCATTCTTGGAATTGCACTGACTTGCCTTTTAAACAACAGCTTAAGGTGCGAACAAGCCATCAGCATTCACTCTACAGCCAATTTGTCCTTACCGAAGTGACCAATACAACACGAGACACTGTGAGCACATGCGATGTGTGATATGTGAGCAGCATGTTTACCTCTTTGTTTACTACAAAAGAATGGGCATATGTTTTGAAGCTATTTTATGAGGAAGATACCTTTACCTCAGTTGTTGAACATTGAGTCATTTATTTCCTGCTGTTGCTCTTTCACAATTAAACACAATAAACTTGTACATGAAGTGTGTGTTTCCTTGTTGATGGCGGATATGCGCCGATACTAAGATCAGACCCAGTTGCATATCAAAGTCTAGCTTGAAAACAACCTTCTGAACTTCGTTGTTCACCAGTTACAGCATTCTTGCCATGTTCATTAAACAGTTAAAATTTTATGCTGCCACTTTAAAGACCTCACTGCAGCCACTAATCCTGAACAGTGTTTAAATAAACAGGCGTATCTCTGAATAAAAATTAGAATAAAGACCAACATAATTACACATGCTGGATGGGTGGGCAGCTCATCTTTAGCAAATTCCACAGTGCAAGCAGTAGATTAAGTAGCTCAAAGATTAGGAGCTTGCATTAATGTTGAAGGTGTGCCTGTACAATCAGTGCAGACCGCTGCATAAACAGTTTTCCAAGCACTTAGAGGTGCTCCTGTTGGTACAATGAGACTACCACAGAGACTGCAAGTTGTTTACTACAGTTACTTCATTTTCCGAGAATAGAGCCAGCGCGCAATGAATCAAGCCGATTACTATTTCCAGCGGGTGAAAAGCAGCACCAAGGTAACAGCTCCAAAAGTCCTTGTGAAGACGTGAATATACTCGGTGGCACTTCCAATGGTGGGACGAGTCCGTGCAAAAGCACGTTAGAAGCAGTTGAATAAGTTGCTGCTACCTCACAGGAAAACCCCACAAGATATCAAACAAAGCTAGAATTTTCAGTCGGCCCAGCACCTTTACAATGCATTGTGAAGTTGCTTAATTTTAACGAGGCTTTTGATTAACTTGGACCTTTTAACTGTCCAATGAGAGGAAGCAGAACCAAAGGTGGCTGACAACAGGGCCGCCACTACGCTGGAGTAGTCTGTATGTGTGCAATTTTAAAATTCAAGCAGCCACATGGTAGCTAGTGGTACTATGAGAGAGGATGCAACACACCTGCGAAATTGTAGGAATGCGCCCAAACCCACATCACAGAAGAAAGGCACAAAATTCTGTGCGATCCTAAAATATCAAGTATGCACCAAATTCGACCCTCCGCAATTGCTTGTCACAAAACCCGCTGCACATTTGTGGGGACTCTACTCTCGAGAAAAGTATCCAGTAACTTTAGGTTTGGAATTCATTTAGAACTGTGTTGAAGGCGGCACAAAATTTGCTTATATATCTGCATAAAACGAGTGTTCATTTTTTTTCCACATTTAGCACTGTAGAATTCCAATTGCAGATAATTCAAGCAAGAATCCATGGTCCCTAGGAGAGTGAACTGAGGAAAGTGAACTGCAATACAACTATTTCATGTGCCCTGGCTTCGACTTCATAATCGTGCAGTTGCAAGTTACAGTATAAACATGAATGTGTGAGTGGCAGATAAATACCTAAACCAATAGCTGTAGTAGGCAAGATGGTATGCATACTATTATGCCTTGTTCTAGAGCTAAACCCCTTACCATTTTACTAGCTGCACTCCACTAAACATGCAACAACCTTGTGATGAAGTAAAAAGCGATAACAATCTCTACAGTTAGCTGCGTTAAAATCGGACAGTGATAGGAAGAGGGGTTTGCAAGTATTTTGTAGCAAAAATTCAAGGCAAAATCTGCAATACTCAGTTTGAATTTATTTCTCACTTATTGACATCATGCATCATGCAATTAAAATGTTTCAAGCTGAAATTTGGACACTAGTGCAATACAGCTTCGTGCCTAAATAATCTGTCGCATCGAGTTGTTTCTAATAATGAATATACAAACAAGACAAAACTGCATTACAGTCTATTAAAGTTTGCAGCGTTCAAGAAAGAAAAATATGTAGTCATTAGCTTAAAGAACACCCACATCAGAAAAACAATGAAATTATTTTTGAAATGAATTATTTCCAGTAACTCACAAGACAGATAAAAAAAGAATAAGCAGCATGATAATTCGTCTTCTGCCTGTTTTGTAACTTGTTTTTAATCAACTTACTTCAAGTACACAAGGCTCTCAAAAAACCACACAGTAAAGTTTTTATAAACTGCTCAAAAGCTTTAAATAAAAGTGTTTAAAAAAGGAAAAGCTCATCCAATGAAACTTTATAGTCTCATTCTTTAAAAAAATGAGCTGAATTAAGGTGGAGGCTACAGACATAACTGTGTTTATGTCCTTAACATCGCACACATGATATTTATGAATGAATAAGTAAAACAGAGGCTCGCTTGATTGTGTATCTTAAGCCTTTGATTCCAAGTGAACATACATTTTAAATAAAACCGCAGAAGCAACAAAATGCATGACACAACAGCAGCAGTTTCAGATAAGGAAACTATTTCAGAACTGCGGGACAAACAAACTTGTTCCATCAGATCAGACCCGACAACTGGGATTACGTTAAGTGACAGCCATATACTGTATCAAGTGAATTGCAATGCCAAGGACAATGTGTTTTGGTAACGATAAAAACAAAAGATGCAGCAAAACTAATTTGACTGTACTGCACAAAAAAGAAAAGGTATAGTGCACAAAACAAAAGTAGTAAGTACCATGAAGCAACAGTATACAGGTTACACACTGAAATTACTATCATTACACATTATCTGCAGTTTAATTAGGACAAAAGCCCTGTAAGATCTTTCATGTTGCAAGTGACAATTATTAGGATTCCTGTACATGCCGAACGTTGAATTCCAATCACATACACTGAACAACAAGATAGCAAGAAAGGGCACTGAAATACCTTTTCAAAATTACGCAAACAAAGGATCTTTCAAAATTACACTAACAAAGGTGGTGCTCAAATATGTAGCAAACACACGTTCATAACATAAAACATAGTCTCTAGAAACATCAACTGTACCGTACTGCCTATTGCATCACAAAATCGAAAAGTTACGACTGACTGAATCAGAGCTTGGACTTAACTCTAATGACAGCAGAGCACAACCAAGATATATAATATATATATCACAGTATCCGCAGAATCAACGGCAACAGTTCTGAAAATCAGACTTAACAAATGCACCAAAAAGTTTTCAGTTCGCAGATTTTCTGATCGTACGATAACCAACCACTTGAAACTCTGCAGCTGAACTCGTCGAATGTGTAAAACAAATTTTGGCACTGAACACTTAAGCAGTGCTGAAAAGTAATAGCAATCTGCTATAGTGCTGCCATAGTGCAGTCATATGAGTACCAAATTTCAACATCTTATCAAAAGTCTATTTAGCATGCAGCATTTCTTCAGGCTTCTTCTACATAACAGATAACGATTGCAGAAAATTATGCCCCAGCCGCAAGGTGCTGTGTGGTACAATTTTAATCAAATATTTGCAGGAAGTAACATAATTGCATCTACATTTAAAAGCCATTGAAAGCAATGCCAATAATATAAAATTTAGGATCATGACATGCAAGAACCAAGATGCAACAAAAAATAATAAAATGAAATAAAAGGAAAGGGAACTGAGAAAAAACCACATCAGTAGTGGCACAATGCTAACAACCATACGTATGGCTTGCCAAATGTCAGTCTTGATCCTACAAATAATAATAAAATAAATTATAAAAGGCATGCTCAGCTGCATGAGTTTCGCATGATTGAGGTGATGTGCGCATACATAGAAACTACTGTCAAGAAAAAAAAATTCAGGATTGAATGAGCGTATTTACGAAAAAGTCTTTGCAGCTACAGTTAATTAATCTTGCTTTTAGTTTCCAACACTATACGCTACAATATATCATCAAGGAGCAGCAGTAAATGAATGAAAGCACAAGGCGTTGCTTCTTCAAAATCTGCAAAAACCGAACAGCACGGATACAACAAAAACAAGGGAAAGAACAAACGAGCTCAGTTCTACAAGCCACTGATGTCGCTACTAACCTGGAATAATGCAAATATTGCAAAAGTGTGCTAAATAGAGAACATTATGAACAGAAAATCTGCAGCAGAAAACCAGTATCAGAACTTTTTAGTGTACCAATGAAGATACATCTTAAATAGAACAGCAATGTATTTATGCAGATATTCTTGCAATTTAATAAATTTAAATTTTCAATCTACATATCTCGATAGAGCACAAGCGTTCGTAACAAAATTAGTATTGAAAAAAAAAAAAAGATTGCTGGCTACTGTATCTCACCTTGAAAATGGCAAAAACCAATTGCAATACTAACATCTACTGTAGTCACAAATTATATGAAGAATATGTAAGCACATAGACAAACCTGCATAAAGACAGCTTGCATGAAAAGTGTAGTACAAAAATAATTGAAATTGGCATACTAAATTAAAAAATTTTCGAAGCCCCCTTTGTTGGCATCCCTACAGGTGCAATTCGGTAAGGAAGGACCTACAATTACTACAAGACAAAAGAAAAAAAAAAGAGAGACACGCCACAAGCTCTCAGCAAAATGTTACGACTATGAGATAAGGCTCAATCAATACGTAAAATCATTAGGGCAGGTGTTCCATGCAGCAGCCTATTATGGATAGTAGTGGATACATTGTATTCAGATACACTGAATACAGTTGCAGCCGCGATATCAATACGATAATAATTGGGCGGGAAAATATTGTGTTATGAGAATGGTACTAAGAGCAGCCAAAACAGCCTTTACTAATGGTATTCACAAATTTAGCTGACTTGAATGACTTGTGTGCACACAAAAATGAACTGAAAAAGAAAAAAGGAAGGAAGAAAAGCAAGAAAGAAAAATCCCAGAGTAGAAGGCCATGCAGTTGTAATGGAATAAGTACTTTTCTACTTTCCTTACTGGGTTTTCTGTACACGCTTCACTAGAAAAAGTCATGGCCTAAGTGCAGACATTTAGCCCACGCTAGACACTAGCCTGTTTGTACTTGTTGATAACCAGACTGCACATAGTGTAGAGCAGAAGCGGGGGGGGGGGGGGGTGCAAACAACAAAAGATGCATATGAAACAAGAAATGCATCTCACTAGGGACAAGACCAACCCATGAAAACATAATCGAATGACAACACTGCTCTCAATCTGGTCATCCCATCCTCGCCCCCGCCCTACTACCATTTAAAGGCAGGCCAGTGGGCATAAAATGTCAGCAATAAGCAAACAACTGTCTGGGTTCTAATTCTCATACATTTCTTTTTTGAGGGTTGCTCATGATTTCTCACCAGTGAACTTAAAGCTTCTAGAAGCCGCGCCTCTTCAATATACTCGTGTGTGCAGCTGCCCACAAAGCACAATCCCACAGCTCGGCACTCGCATGGCCACGACTAAAGGCTGCAGGCAACAGGTTCTTTTGTCCTTCCCGTTATCCACCAGTGCACAATATCCACGGTGCCTGCTACAAAGAGAACCTGTAAGTTGCCAACACTTTTCTCTGCAATCAGCAGCACACCATGCCTGAGGACAAGCGAGCCACTGACGACACTCCCGACAATGCTAAGACGACGACGGCAAGCTGAGGTGATGTAACGTCTCAGCTTGGGTCTTCAGCTGGCTAAACTCGTCCTGTATGACATCTGTTATTTTCTTTCGTTGCTCCATCTAAAAAAAGAAAAAAAGAGAGACAAAAGCGTTTGCATGAAAATGGCGCACAGGTGAGCAAGGAAGTGCCTGCATTTTTATTAGGGTATACTAAAACAGCGCTGAAAGGGCTACCCTGTTTCTAATGGCACGTTTTGACGGTCACTGTGATTCTTTGAATCCAAGCAGACTGGTTCTGGAAGCAATCTGGATCCAAGTAGGAGATATCTTGTGCCAACCGAACAGTTGGCTGCTTTCCGGAGCGGTGAGAGGGAAGGAAGCGAAAGCTGACGCTAATTGGCATTACCATCAATGGAGCAAGTCCCCCTTCGCCGCACAACGACTGGAACGGGCGGGGTCACACTACTGGAAAACGACCAGATTTCTTGATTGCTTCAACGGCAATACTGGGAGTACCTTTTGATGCTCTGATTAGAACCCCCGGAGCCGGAGAACCCCTTTTCAACCATCTGAACAAGATTGGCCTTCTAGGAGCGATTTAGAATGCTCAAAAACAACCATCCGAAGTCGCCATTAAAGCCAGTTGTGATATACATAGTGATGCAGGAGTGCCTTAAGGAAATCATGCAAGAGTATAGCTGTAGCATATACTCTGTTCTACTACATCAACAAAAACGAAATGGAGCTACATTACATTATGTTTTGACAGCAAATGCAAACACTTGGAGGGACACTAGAGGCAAATATTAGGTTAACCTGGACTGTTAAAATACCATTCCAGAAACCTCACAGCGCTTCTTTCATGCCAAGAACAAATTTAGTTCAAGGGAAGAAACGGCTAACCTTTAGCGCAATTCAAATCAACCCTGAGCGGGGAGTGGCAACATTGCACGTGTCATCACTGCACCTTAGTGCAGCCGGTGAGTATAATGGCACCCTACAAAAGGCGCTACGTCTTTTTGCACAAAACGCAAACGTGCAGCCAAGGAGAAACAGAGTTGAGACAAGAGTCGCTGCTGCTGCTGCTCTTGGTCAAGCAGCGTTGACCATTCGGGTATCCTGTGACATCACATGGATGTAGAATTCTCTGCGACTTGCAGTTTGTGCCAGTTTCGCGAGCCAGCCAAATCAGCACAGCACTATGGAATAATAAAAGTGCTGAACCGAAGAAACACAGGCAGTGCAGACCCAAGCTAAAACTAAACCTTTAGACTGCACACATCATTGTAAAGGGTAACTAACGTCAATGAGTACTTTTTTCCAAAGATCGAATAGAACTGGACAAGTAGCATTTTCTTCTGTCTTATAATGGAATGCAATGAAAAAGGACATTTGAATGAGGATGCAAGACTTTATGCAAGACAAGATGCAAGATATTATCTCGAGGTGTGAAATTGAGATGAAGGCCATTAATACCTTAGCAGCAGTATGCAAGCTATTGCGTGTTGCCACGGCATCGGTCAGCCATGGGATAGGTCTTCAATCTTATTGTCATTCAGTGACAATTAATGTAGCCAATGATCTAAAGACCTTACATATTTCATAGACTTCTAATTTATTCTTCAGCTAGATGGGCAAAAAGAAGGAATACAGTTTATCATCACAACTATGTCATCATCAACACAAATTGATGGCTGTATTGCAGTGTACAAAAAAAGAAAAAAAAAAGAATAAAGAAGCATACTAAGCACTAGTGATGCAGAAAAAAAATACAAAATAACATGTTTAAGTGTCCAGAGATGTGTACATGTATAAAAGTCCACAATAAGGAGTTCATAGCCAACAAGATAACAGCATATGAGAAGAAGCAATAAGTATGGGTTAGTCCAGTACAGTTGACTTCTGTTAATTCAACCCCGACGGGAACAACGAAGTTGATAAAATTATTTAGCGAAGGCTAAGTGTAGGATCAAAATAATGAAAGTATGGGCCCATAGAAATGCATGGATGCCAGCTGGGACTATTGGCTGTGATCGAATTGACTGAAAAATCGATTTAATCAAAGTCGAATTAACATGTCTACTGTATTTTTACACTTATGCATTCCAAGCAGTGGGCACATGATCAATGCCGTTTATTGAACCTAGCTTATAGATTACGCAAGCACACAGTAGCTATAAGCAACAGGGGTGAAACAACTATTTCACTTTTTGGGCAGGTTCTGAAACAGGCGACAATCTGTATTGGCACAGTAAAGAGCACTTTGGCAAAGTGTCCAACATACATCTACTATACGACACATACAGTCTCAATTTTAACTGGAATAGGCACTAAATATAGCAGAGCCAGCTTTATGCCCATGAATGAGACATTCAGGTTTAAAAATTATCAAATTAGTTTTAGTTTAACTTTTAATAAAATGGCTCTCACTGTGCATATTGAGTTGTAAAGCTGCTTTTTTAAATTTAGAATTGCAACAGGCATTGCACAATTAGGTAGAAGCTACAGTCTGCATGTTTATTTCTAATGTGCATAGTTTCTTCTGCATAACTGTGGTATAGAATATCTGAAAGCTGACTAAATTACAACCACAGAATCTGCTTTTCTAATCATGCAGAGTTACAGTCAAGCTCCCCCCTCAGAAGCAGATTACTTGTCAGCATTCATGTAAATGTATTACAACGTATTTTTAAAGGTCGCACCATCAACAACTATGCTAAACAATGTGCGATCCGACATTATGTGATGCTTCTTCTTTATCCAAAATCCTCGAGTGAGCTCCATGCCACGCTAGTACGATGGATGCCAAACTGCAGCACTGACAGCACAAACAAAAAGATGGTACAGAAGCAGTACATTGGAACATCCACCAGATGGTAATGCAACAAAAGCATGAAAACAGTGGATGCAAAACCAGCAACATCTGCTGCATCCATGCCTGTAGCTGCTCCAATGACTTCCGCGATGGTGACAACGACGATCATGCGCTTTAGGTTTCGGTTTCAGTTTTACTACGAAGGCAACATCAATGGAAGGGGACTCGTTCTTAAGCTTAATTTGGCACAGGATATCCCCAGGGACTGCTCTTCAAGCAATTTGGCTCAACTGTCGCAGCTGCTTCACCACAGCACACATCCACATTACTCTGCCTAAGCCTAGTCACATGGCCACCAATAAGATTGAAATCGCACATTTCAACCATGGACCAGTGAACAGCACAATTAGGAGTGTAGTGAAACGGTATACTTACTGCACTCTTATTTTCCTTCTTCATGGTACTTCGGAGGCAAGTGAAGTCAATGGGGTTTCCAATTAGAATGGTCACTAACTGTAAACAGCAACGAAATGTGGCTAAGTCAAAAAGAAAAGCTGTAAGGGTTTTCATTTTATGTTAAGATCCTTATCCCACCATGTTTGAGATACGCACTTGCAACCTGACCACTGAGATGGGAACTATAGATATGCATATAGTAAGAGCTGCTGATGTACATGAAATACAAAAATGCTGTGACATAAACTGGAATTCTCCCAAATTAAACAACCCTTCAAACAAACTTTCAGCACAATGACTCATACCCTTGAATTTGCTCATGACATATCTCGAAAACATCAACCTAAGAAGTCATATTGATGTTACTCTAGTAGATCTCTCAAATGGCTCTGATACAGCAATACGTTCCAAGATGAAAGCACGACACCATCCTGAATAATCCCCTGGTTATCTTATGGCGCTTCCCACTGGTAGATCTGAAGCGGACGTCGAAATTCGGGAGCGAGTGCTTGGATTCTTGGATTTCACCAATCCGAAACTGTCGGGAAAGAGCACAAATGCTCCACCATGGATCATCCCGGAAGTTTTTGCACACACATCACACGAGCAGTTTTCTGCTCTCCACGTTTCCACGACAACCAAAGTCGCCTCCCACAACGGGCGGATGCGACGTAAGCTTCTCGTCCTATTTCCGTCCGAACCTGTGCCTCGGCGGCGGAGCAAAAGTGAGCAATCTGACGTGGAGCGAACTGATCTGAAGTGACCAGTTGAAAGTGCGAACCCGCTCCAGATCAGCTTATGAAATTTTGATTTGCTGCCACGGAACAAAAAATCTTGCTCCACATTGACCAGTGAAAAACACCATTAGATTTCAAAATTTTCTTACTAATCCAGCTATCTCATGTTCATACTCTTAATCTCACTAATTCAGCACCTTGTGTTTAGCACCACACCAGCATAGCCACTGAGCGAGCGCGGCACGTCGCGAGAATCAGCAAATAACAAAAAGATACCTCTGCACCAATTGTAATTAACACATTAGTGTTGTTAACATGCAAAAGTACATACCTGTCCCCACTGTGGTACATAGGGCTCCTTGTTTGGCAAAACATTATTCATGCCTGAAAAGAAGGCAGAAAGTTGTTTGTAGACAGGCCATTAGCAAAACCCTTTCAACTAGCAACACTCACCAACATGCCAGAATGGAATGACTATGGGACACTTCTTGCTTTCCGCGATTAGTCTGCCAACACCTGAAAGAAAGCGAATGAGAAGGCGACTCATGAAAACATGAAGCACAGAAAGTTTACAAAGTGTAAATGGGACTACACCATTAATTCCCATAGTGCCTGGGCATCAGCCAGGTCATCAAACAACTTCCGAATCCCCCTCATCTCTAAATATCAATGATTCAGCAGACAGATGACAAACGGAAGGTCTCAAGAGCTAGGTTATTCCCTGCACTGAAAACTAGGGTGCTGCTATTGTTAAGGTCATGTCCCGAACATGTGCAGTTATCACCACAGCACACATCCAATTATCACAGCTAGATGGTAAAGATATTCAGTGCGCATTGTTTCACCACTGGCAAATTTCTTGTGTTCTCTGTGCTACCTTCACCGAACTTGAGTACCTGCCAAATATTTTCATTCTTGTCTTGAATTAAGAAACTGTAGGGCACCAGAGATTGTACGATTTGTCTTTTTTTTTTTTTTTTTTAAATATAAGTGCATGCACATTTTCTATATTGCAATAATGGCTGGCACACTGGATATTAGCATTTGCAAATCACGACGAGATCTTTTATCTACTCCCATCAAACTCCAGCACACACTAGACATAGCGCTATAGTAAGCTAAACCAAGAACATATATGTTCACTGAACTTTCCGAGATAGCAGCAATAGGTATCCTCATGATAAATGCATTGCTAATGTGAAGCAAATTTGCTTGCAATGTAGATAGCTGGAAGAACTATAAGCAGAAAATATTTACAATAAATCAAGCCTTTTGAAACACTACTTGGTTAACCCTCAAGCTTGACCTAGACTTGCTCTAGCTGTTTACACCAATATCTCCAAAGACAAACCGTGCTCGTCCGTGCCCCAGCTTCACGATTTGCTTGCCAGAGGAGAGCCCTGCTCATCAACTCAGTTTGCATCATGCATTTGAGTTTTGGCACTCGAACTCATTCTTTAATGCTTTCAATTCCTTTCAATCATCTGTTGAAATAACTATGCTCTAACTTTACAGATGTACTGAGGGAAAGCCTTCTTTTCAGGTTGAATGTCTTTCATTGATATTTCGGGTCATTATAAGAGATAAACCACACATATAATGTAGTTTTTAAAATGCAGATGTAATGTGCAATAATTTGCAGGATTAAAAAATATTGGTATATTTTGTACACCTTTTTTTTGCGGAAAAACTTGGTAATTAAAGGGCTAAGCTCAAAATTTTCAGGCATGAGAACTTCTCGCAAGCAAAGAAACTAGCCACTGCTTTTAAGATGGAAAATCTGTTTAAAACCTAAAATGTCGATGTCTCAGTTTTAAGAACGAATTATCACTTCTCGTTCTGCCGAAAGCCAGTATGTTATAGCAAAGGGTTGACCTCAGAGAAGAGCACAGCACAATGAGATGTATGTTGTACCTAATAAGACACGTGGACAGAAGAATACTAGAGTGACAGGACATATATACCATTCTAATCTTACACATTTATAGATCATATCACACGTCTCATTTATCTCTACCAAGTTACCCAAATATGTATGCCAAGTGCAGAACAGTCATTATTAAAATGCAGCACATTTGCAGCTTCCGCTATTTTTTAATTTTTTTACCTCTTTACCGAACCCACAGCATCAAAGTGTGGCATTACATTGGGGGGAAGACATGACTGATAAACGCGAACATGACAAAATCAAAGCAGCAGCAACAAACTACAAACAGTTGCAAAACATAACATCACAGTGATGATGCAAGTAACTAATTGGAAGTAACAGATATGACTTCCTTATGGAAGAACAAAAAGGGTAGGCATGTAAGCAATACTATATAGCAATTTTAAAAACTGCCGTACACCACCTTAACAGGACAATACAGTTAGAAACAACTCACTGGGCATTGCAAGTGTCAGCCTGTACCCTAGTCAACCAATGAAGCAAGCCTCGACTACTAACAACTGCAGAAGGAACGAAAGAAGCCAAGCACACACCCCACTTGAGGCGCAGAAACTCTTGGGTGAC
Source organism: Dermacentor variabilis (assembly GCF_050947875.1). Taxonomy (NCBI): domain Eukaryota; kingdom Metazoa; phylum Arthropoda; class Arachnida; order Ixodida; family Ixodidae; genus Dermacentor; species Dermacentor variabilis. Next base: position 142,458,759 of record NC_134573.1, read on the forward strand.
CATGTTGACCTTTCCCTCGGGGAAGATGTGGACCCACATGCCGCGGTTGAGCAGCTCGATGCAGTAGTCCATGCCCTTCTGGAAGACGCCCTCGCCCCGGCACACAGGCACCGTCTTGCCCAGCGCAAAGAATCGCGAATGCAGCTCGTTGGTGAAGCAGATGTCGTGTGCCGCCACGCTCCAGCGCATGCACTTCTGCCGCACTATGTGCTTCAGCTCCAGCATTCCTGCAAGACCGCACGAAGAGCACAGATTCATGACACGCACAACTAACAAAGAGCCTTGTGCCATGCTGAAACGCAGGTGAAGGTGCGTGTGGCTGTGCATGTCAGCCTGATAGCATCTGTTAAAACAATACGCAAACACAATGGGCAAGTCATGCTGTTTTCCTCAGACTACATCTGCTGTACTGTTTTAAAGCATTATTTGATAAAGGCAATAGATAGCTTGAAGATGTCCAAAGTTGTCTGTCATAACACTTTGCATGTGTTTTTTTCTTTTAAAACTGGTCCCATTACCTGTTGGAGAACCACTGCTATTGATGAGTGCTGCACCTTTACTTACACCTCAAAAACGGTTAATATTTGACCACCCCAAAGATTAAGTTTTACAACAGCTGTATAGCATAATTTCTAAGCATCAATAAAATGTGGAATCTCTCCTGAGCCAACTGTGATAGCTCAAAAGATCACACAATGGCTTGAATAATAATGAAACTAGCCATGCCAAGAGCTCATCAGATTAATACAAATAAAGAACAAAATAAATAAATAAATAAATAAAAAATTGGGGATGCTGACGTAGCGGGAAGTCAAGAGTCAGACAATCAAACACATGCAATAGCAGTGAACTCACCCCAAATGAAAGGGTCATCAAGGCAAGAGTGGTGGTTGCAGACTGTGATCAACGGAACATCCTTTGGTCGATTTTCAATGGCGTCGATGAGGATCTCCTTGTTGTATACATTCACTGTGTTGAACCAGCCTTGAACCAAAGAACAGAAAGCATAGATGATATGTAGCAAGCACAAAAAACAATAATTCATAGTCAGTGCAATTAGGATGCAAGGGTTTTTTCAGAGAGGATGTGAGGTGCTTGGGGATTCACACAGTGTACAAAACAACCTATGACACGATTGCATAAGAAAGCAGAATAGATAGCAGAGATGGGGCTGGTGGACTGTTGCAAAAGCAGCATTTCCCTTTATCAAGGCAAGCTTGTTGACAAGCTGAACTACAATAAGCCAGTGGATTGCCTACTTGGCTTAGCTACCAATGCAACACATGCATGTGCTAGTCACCGAATTTGCAAGGCTATTTCTATGCCCTTTCAGCGACTATATACTTTCTTTCTGCACACATAACCTGTCCCGCGCATTCAAAAAATTTAAGCATGTTATTTTTTGCCTTGAAGCGCAGCTTCACGGCAATGCACAGTGCATTGCTGTGAAGCTGTACTGCACTTCAATAGGGTAGAGCATTGAGAGTAGTGACATCCAGATTCTTCGAAATGCTTTGCTTTGTGACTGCTGTGGCTATTTTTACAGGTCAAACATTTTTTTTTCCAGAAATCTGCGAGGGCGCAAGTTACGAGTGGAAGTAGGTGTTACGAGCCAAAGTGTGTTAAGTGCCTGAACCTTCACACACAACCATGGCACTAAAGAAGGCCCACCTACCCAAATGTTTCATAACCATTTTGAAACGCTGTGTGAAGTAACAACATAAGTAGCATCTTACACTATGCAATGAAGCTGAAGCTTGGAATATGCATTGCTCATATGCAGTACATGCAAGCCTACGAAAACGAGAAATTACTGCAACTTTTGTAATGCAACATACTTTGCATATTTGAGCAAATATGCGTAGTGGGAAGCTGCAAGTAAAGTACTGATATGAAAAGCAGTTTGGTGATGTTACTTAGTACAAGAGCAAATTTAGACTTCCTATGAAACACCTGAATGTAATGATAATTATGCCTAGACTGAATGGCATCATGCATGACATGCAATAAAAGCGTCGCATTCCTAAAAGCTATGTGCACTGTGCATGCTATGCACACGGTTCAAAAAGCATCACTCCTGCAGGCAAGTGATTCAACATATACTCAATGTTGAAGCCAAGGTTACATAAAATCAACAAAATAAGCCGAAGAACAAGCGTTGCATGATTTCTAGTAGTGCAAAGTGTTTGCTTCAAGACAATTTCCACATGAAAAGCCGCCAGCCAGTGTTAACTCATGTTAACACTTTTCAACATTCGAACCAAGGTTGAATGGATTCAACAAAAATTTCTGAAGAGCATGCCCTGCGTGATCGCCAAGAGTACACAATGTGTGCTTTTCTGACATGATTGCTACATGAAGAGCTGGCCACCAGTGTTGCCTATGTTAACGGGACACTAAATAGGAAAATTATTTGAGCTGCGTTCGTAAATTACCATTCCACAGTATAAAAAAAGCAACTCTTACCACAAGAAGATGCGTACTGCACCAGAGAGAATGCGAAAACGACAGACTAGCGACGCCACTGCTTTGAAATTCCCACACCAGCTCACCATAACACAATAAATTTTGACACAGTTTGCTGGAGCCTAACTAACCCTTTAATGGCAAAAATGGACTACATCGTATTCTAAAAGAGTCAAGTGCTGAACTTATTGTCAAAACCCTTTACTGAACCCAAATGGCAAAAATGTGAAAAAGTGCTTTGCGATCAGCAACGTCACACTGACGTACAAGCCCTGGCGTTTCGGCGTGAATTTTAAAGATGATACGCTGACCATCTTTTTCTCTTCTTATAATCAACCTATTACCGTAAAATCATTGACGGTCCAGTTCTTCAAGGATACTTAATCAATCTAAACCAAGCTTTTATTTAAGCCAATGGGCATGCAACCAAATTAGGAAACAAAAAAAATATGACAGAGTAATGACAAATAATTGACAAACCACAAGGCACCAAGCATCTCATTACAGACTGAACTTTCATACCCAGCAGCATTTACGCCAACAAAAACTAGACCTCACAGGTTTGGTACAAGATAGATTATTAGATATTGTAAATGATTATTTCTTAAAGGGCCCCTAAACCACCCCGAGCTCGAAAATTAGTTACACAGCAGCTGATCCATAGTAGCCTACTGTGAACATATAGCAGCAACAATGTTCTGAAATGGTGCAGTAATAGCAAAGTTACAGGTGTTTGAGGAACGCAAACGCAGTCACTTCTGTTTCTCGCTCTCCTTCACTACCCTTGCCGCATGGGCTCACCAACTCTATGGACTGCAACAAAAGCTACAGGTCGTGTCTACAAGCCAGCAGAAAGGCTCCTCCAATTCCCTCTCCCCCCATAATTGCCCTCCGCGTGAAGCTGAATGGAAGCTTCATAAAAAATTCAGTGGAGCAGAGTGGGTGAGCCCACCTTCATTATCAGGACAGACAGTAGTCTCCTGTAATGCTGGCGCTGTCATTCCTCAAGCACTGACCGATCGACAGCTTTTGTCCTTGGTGGCGTCACCTGGAGCCACATCAACATCACGACAAGCGAAGGAGGCACCAGAAAGGCCAGGAGAGGAGTGCGGAATTGTTTTTTTGAATTTGCGGTTTTCCCACAGCGTGTAGCACTACGGCATTCACTAGAGACGATGGTTACAGGATTCTCTAGGTGATGCGTGCATTTGTGTGAAATGTGTAAAAGAAAATGCCAGAGGTTGTTTGGGGCCCTTTAAGACTGAGCAACCCCTAGTTAATCCCCCTCTTTGGAGGGGTATACAAACCAATCAGGCACAATCAAGTTAGACCTCTATTCTTCAGGACTACAGCTATATGAGCCACACACAACATAAGGAGCAATGAAAAAAGAAGACAGTGCACCTCACTGCTGCAATTCCCACTGCAAACAACATGCCATGCATTGGAAACAAAGGCACACAGTGCAATTCCAGCATGAGCTTTCTAAAGAGCGAATAGTCGCAAAGCGTAGTGCAAACATGTAAGTAACACTGCAAACAGACGTGCACAAGATGTTAAAAAAAAAAAAACACCCACACGTAACAAACCACAAGGCACACGTAATGCTGCAAAATGGGGAGGGAGATTGTGCGCCGTAAAGATAAAATAAGCAAAACTACATATCGTAAAAAAGTATGGCCAAGAGACCGAGACAGAAGTGAGTTCCTCAAGGGAAGCTCACCTGTGGTGCGGTATACTCGGGGTCTGTGTGGGTTCTGTGCCCTCTTAAGAAACTGTGGCTCTTTTGCGTACACCAAATGAAAGAAAAACAGACAGCCATAAGTTACATGAATAACCGGGGAAGTGGAAACCAGTCAGCCACCAAAGTAGAAACAAGTGAAAGGTATCTCCCAACATGCTTTTGTGCTTCACTATGAAGAAGCTTATACCCACATCTACAGGGAATGAGAGGCTGCCACAAGTCAATTTCCTCAGCAGCACATCCTGGAATACACACGCTCAAGCAAGATGGATCACATAACATGAATGGGCCACATTAGTGGGCAATATACAGGCACATAGTGAAGCTGGCACCCACTATGTTCATACTTATCACAATGCATGTTCTGCTTGTCATCTTCTTGGTCATTCACTTTCAAGGATACAATTACTCCTGCAAGGTTTTCTGTGACAAGAACTGGCCATTTCGACACATATGGCCAACAGCATTCCCGGCACTGTGCCAGGAATGCTGCTGCCTGTATACGCTGATGCATCCTGTGCTAGTCGGGCAAGATTTCGTGAAAGTGACTGCGTCCACAAAGGTGAACAGCTAAGAATATTTCCCCTTTTCTCATGCATAACAGCATCCTTTAGAAACTGCATGCGGCAGATAGCGTAGTGCCGCCACTTGGGCTGAATTACTTGCACACATGAAGTCGACATCACTTTCACAAAAAAAGGATTAACCTGACTAACCTTCAGTTGCTTTAGGGCACATGTTGTGACTGCACGTTTGCAGTAGGCCAGTGCGAACACCACGCTCACTGGTCATATATCTCAAGCAAAGTGCCAGTTTTGAGACATCCATTCATGAAAGGTTTGGCATAATACACTAGTGATACTTAGAAAACTAGGGCTAATGTTTAATGTCTAAAGCATGTGGATGCCTCGAGGAGTGGGTGGCTTCAACATGTGTCCCAAATTAGAGTGAATTAGTGAAAAAAAAGAATTTATTTGCTAATGACCACACGATTTGCAGGGCACAGGTTATGTTAGCACCTTCAAAAGATTTAGACAAAGTGGTGACATTGTGTTAGCTGCCACTGGTGGGCTTTAACAACAAAATCTGTAAAAGCTTCAAAAAAAATTTAGCTGACATAAGTCCTTATTCCAAAGAGACTTTTCTTGGGCAAGTTGGTGCTTAACTTTCCTAGGTATACTTGAATGTGGCACAAAATATATTTCATGAAAAGGGACAGAACTCTGTTCTTTTCACTTCACTGTGTTCTTTCATCCATCCTTTTTCACGAAATGTATTTCGCGCCACATTCGAGTATACATAAGTCTTTACTTTCGAAACTAGTTGCACAGACTGCACGAGGGCAAATGGCCAATCACGCACCTATCGTGAGTGCAGATTATATGTTATATTCTATGTGATCAAACAAAACTAATTAGACGATTAAAATTTACTTCCTCAATTGAAAAGTTAGACTGCCTTTCTGCACAGTGCTTTTGTTGAAGATACAGAAGCTTCTCAATAAGATTGCAGAATTTGGCTCTGGCAGCTGGTTACAGTATATTAATTCAATTATAGCAAGGCACAGCATCAACCCTTGTACGTCTTCAAAGACTACCACAGTTGTTTCTTTTTCTAAATATCCTTCCATTTCCCAGAGAAATCGCCTAGAATAGGAAAACGGCAGAGAACAGGTAAAGCCCATTGGCACCTATTTGCATTAGGACAATGACAAGTTTCTGGGACCGCTGGCAGCAAGAAAGCCCTTCAACAAAGTCTGTCCTTTCAAACACTGGTCAGCTTCAGCGCCAGTAAACACTACAAACTGAATCTGTGCATAACAGCTTTATTATCCTCAAGAATTAGAAATGGAGTGGCCAGTGGAGTTATTAAGACAACTTGACAGCCACTTCCTAAGTGCCAAAGACACAACTGGCACAGGCCACGACGGTTCGCTAAGCATAGCAATAAACAGTAGTAGCCGTCGAAGAAAACGTTGACAGTAGGGGAAGTGCATGCATCAATAATGTTCCTCTTCTGTTGTACCTGTTAGCCAGCTTCCTAAGCTGCAAGCTGCAGCAGCTGTTATTCTCTTTGCAGCTGCAGGCATTTATTCATGGCTCCTACAACAACACAGCTACTTATGCACCACAAAAATAATCGGGGAATATGAATTGCCTTTCAAGTGCCACAGTGTACTCGCACTAAACTTAAGGCCTGGTGGAGACATTAGAAGTCAACCTTAAGGGGAAGCTTTAGCTTTGGGCCTCCTATCTAAATGTATGGAAAAGAAGAAATCGTTTTTCTCAGCAACCACTGTATCAAATTTGATGAGGCTTGTTGCATTAAAAGAAAATGTTAAAATTCAGTGACTGTTGGTTGTGAATTTCTTATTTATCAATCAATTTTTTAATAAATATTTGCAAAAATTGCAAATCTTCAGAAAACGAAACTATCAAGCTTACAGCTCTGAGCAATGAGATATATCACAATTTTATAAATGGCACCTTATAGTACATTTAAAGCAGACAAAACTGATATATTATACATGGTTCTCAAGAAGACGCAAATTTTTTAGTAGAACATCTGCAACACCGCTGTAAACAATGTAAAAAATTCTCGTAAGATATAAATTGACATATCAACTGTCTGCTCTGCATGTTCTCATGGGTGCAGTTTACAAAACTGCGATATCAGTTCTAGGTGCAGACCTACGAATTTGTAAACTTTGTGTTTTTATATTTTTCAAACTTAACAATTCTTGAAAATTTATTTTAAAAACCAAAGCCCTAAATAAAAATTTTGCTTCTAACAGTCACCAGAATATCACTTCCTCTCTCAAGTGCAACAAAGTCCATTAAAATTGGCCCAGGGGTTATCTCAGAAAAGTGTTTCTGCATTTTAAATGTACTTTAATGGACGGTATCGGAGTTGGGTCCGAGCTCGAGCATCCTCTTAATTAAGCAGAATATAATATTTTTATTTGTAACTGTTCAGAGTTTTATTGCAAATTCCGAATATATCTTCAAATTCGACCCTTATGAGTTGATGTGAAATATTTTCTGGCTTAAATATTTAGGGTGAGGGGGGGGTGACTTAAGTATAATCTAGGCTAAAATATGTACATGCACAAATGATGAAAGAAATACTGCTACGACCGAATGTTTTACAGAGAAACTAGTGAAACTGGCCTATGCCGTGTCAATTTGACTTAGTGGCAGACTTACCTGACAACACAGAACACTGTGTTGTCAACAAACAATAAACAAACAAGCAAGCAAACAACAATGTCACTAATAAGATCTATTATAACTAACAACATTTATGGTTATCATATCATTTATGGATATCATGATTGAAGGGCATATGAGTGGAATTCCAATGCATCTCGGCAACAAGTTTGCAGAGACAGATCTCGAACGAAAACTGGTGCTGGTCTCGGGATTCCTAAATGGCCACACCTCGGGCCTTGGAAGTATGCTAAATAAATAAATAAATAAATAAATAAATACCTGAAGCACCAACTGGCTTCAACTCTGCAAATGCAACATGTGCACTAAAGCAATCAGTGAAAGATCTAGTCATTGGATACTAATTATTTAGTCAATATTTCCAATGCATTCCTAGTACTGCTAATAATGTGCTGCTCCCTGTTCCATAAAATGACATTACCTCTATTGCACTGTTAAGAAAACTGGCTTTTCATCGTTGAAGCCAGCCTCCTTTAACACAATAAAATATTTACTGTGGCTTACAAAAGCAAGACTTGTGGGGCACAAAACTAAGCTTGTCAACTGGGCTAGACAAGGGCAATTTTGTTGAGCTTTCATGGGATAACATAGCTTTTAGAGGCAACAAATTATAACCGTAACTTAAGTGAACTTAATTCATTAACCGTTTTCAGCCTTATAGTACCCAGCCGGAAAAAATTTCACAGTTCACAAGTGGAGGCGATGTGCCAAAGAGACCTAACTTACACGACTACCACGGAAATACCCACGACACCTGTCTGGAGGGTAATGAGGATGGTCCCACTTGCTAAGATGGCTTTCATGCACACATTTACGTTTGCTTTTATTTTGCACTGCGGCCGCACACAATGGTAATTGACAACACCGTATGAAAACAACCTGCTTGGCAACTTCATTACGTCTCTCTCCACCTACGCACCTACATAGGCTAATGTTCTTGAATATTGCACACGAAAGCTTGGTAATGTTTCTTCTATTGTACTGCACCTATTCTTTTGTAAAGAATCTCTGTTCCTAGCATTAGTAAAGTATGGCCCTTTACACCAGCCACAAAGATTAGCAGATCATTATGCAAGAACTTAGTGTATTCTTACATTAAATTGGCAACATTGCTTTTTTTAACTGCAAATACAGAGCTGACTAGAGGAATATTACAGTTTCAATCTCCTGTGCTCTTATTCAATGCAATAAGAAGTAAAAGAAGAAACTACCATAATGATTCAAATAATCGTGAAGTAGTGCACTGATGAAAACCAAAGGTAAATATGGCTAGGTCATGTGAAAGCACATGCCATTCGAGGCGACACACAGTTGGAATGCCATGTTTTAAAAACCACATGCCCATTAGTGCAAGCTTTCAGGCTACGGTAACTGCAGCACTTCTGCATGTAGTGCAACTCGCAGCTGAAAAGAATTAAATTTTGATGATGAATGACAATGGAAGGGGCATGAACCTGATCTTAATTAATCAGCAAGTTAAAAAACATGTTTTGATTCCCACTTTTACATCATATACAAGACAGGTGCTATGAACAAATTAATCACGTTCACACTGCAAACTGTTGTAGTGTTTGTTCCACAGCCTGCCTCACTCATATATACGTGACAGAAATATGCTGCATCTTATTTCCAATGACCACCACATAAATATGATATATAAATATAAACGATGTGATAAATGTGATAGCAGTGCAGGCCATCATCTCCAAAACATAACACTCATGTGACGGGGTGATATCTGCCTGTGAAAACACTCAATTATAATGCATTAAAGCTCCATTTGAGGACAGACAGGCTATTAACTCACTGGAAATTCATTAAATGAACGGCACGTCTCAACGACAGGGAGGGAAGAGTTGCAACACAGCTGGCGTGCACTCTGCACAGCTTGCATTTTGATACAAGATGCAAGACTATATATTACACGCAAATGTTGGCACATTTCATTAAAGTAGTAGTACAGCAGTGCCACAAACATTCCTAGGGATAAATTTTTCATGCACACTTGCATATAAATCAGGTGGCATGCATCTGTACTGCGAACAGCAGCTACAAGCTAGGGAATGGTTTTTTCAAAATGAAAAATTATGTGTTGATGAGGCACATGGAGAGCCTAACGTCATTTTCCATGCACCTTTATCTATGTCCATGTCTTTAGCTATCTAGGTCAATGTCTTTAGCGCTGCTGCCAAATGAAATCTAACTACTGCTCAACACTGGTTTTCTATTGTTATCAACACATATAAGCAAGGAAATGAGCTGAGCTTATCTGTCCACAGATGGGCAGGTTCCCAGGTCTAAGCAGAAAAATGTGCAACAGGAAGAAAAGTGCTTCAGCACAGTGACCGGAAGGCCACAGATAAGCATAAAAACATGTGTACTTTTGCTGCAGTATGTCATTGGAAAAAAAGAAAAGAGATGGTTGCTAACAGAATAAAGGATGGCGAGCTCAGTCAAGGCCTTGCAATAACTGCTGTCTGCGGTAGTCGAGCTAGGGGAATCAAAATTTCACTGGCGTCTGCCAGTTCCTTTCTTTTTCTCAGGCATCAAAAACTTCCTAAAATTTTATAGAAGGCTCCGAATTTTTGTTGGAAAGAAATGTTTACATTACACTGCTCAGGCAGTACATGACATTGGTGGCTATCTCTGCCTTCCGAGCTCGTAGGAGGCTGCCAGGAAAGACAAACGCTATAGAATTAGTTGGTGTAGAAAGCAAAAGGAATGCCCACAAAGAGGTGTAAAATATCTAAATTTTGAGGGACACCTACGATGTCACGACAATTGCTTAATTGTTGCAACATCAAGAAAACCTGATGTCACGAACAACTGCTTAATTGCTGCAACATCAAGAAAACCGTGCTGAAACACAGTCACAAAGACAAAAAGATGACTGCATTAATTGAGTGCCAAACAAATGCTATTGTTCAGCAATGCATTGGTCAGTCTGGATCTACTGAAAGTGACCTTTTGCATAAAGCTACAGTTACAATCTTGGGATCATCCTTTAAAAGGGACATACAAAAATTAAATGTGGATATTATGTAACAGAGTTGAAATATAATCGATCAATCTCACTTCCAATCACGGCCTTCATAAACCAGAAAGAATGAGAGGAAAACAAAAGATGGTGATGTCGCCTTCATTTTTTTTCTCATCTGCTTGGGACCAGTTAAACCATTCATGAAAAAAAAAATATATATATATATATATTACATTGCATTCAGAAGTACGCTAAAGACCGAGCATGTGGATCTCTCATGAACATCTGTCAAAAACAGCCGAAATGTGCATGAACACTATGAACGCCATAACATCATTGGCACAGTGGTTTGAACCAAATATTCAAAAAAAGAAAGTATGGCCTCCATTTGTTTACTCTAATAATTTACCCTTTTCTGACAAAAGAATGCAAATGGAGATGTGAAGGCATATTCCGAGAGCATAAACCAATTTGTAACTATTGGTTTGCTGTCCTCTTGAAGCAACACACTTAATAAACATTGTGCCCTGTTTACGCATTAATGTAAATACAACTCGGCTGTGATTCAGCATCAGAGTGACAAAATGGTTTCGACCATTAGGAGACGTACGCAGTAAAGATGTACTGAAATTCCTACCTTCTTTTTTTCACTACTAATGAAGCCAGCCATCGTTGCTACAAAGAAAACATATAAGAAGTGCTGCAAGTAGTAGTAGCATGGTACAATGCTCATATCTACACATGACAGTGTTGACCATGACATCAACACAAGAATTTTGCTAAGTCTAGTTTCAGGTCTCCACCATTTCTGTTTCATGCACAATAGTTTCACATACAAACGACAGCAACCCTATGCAAAGGAAACAAACACAATTACTGTTACATGACAATAACCTGAAAGATAAGCCCCAGTGGCTGGTTACAAGAAAGGTGTCCTTCAAACAGAAAGAACAAACGCAACCACATGTGCTTGAATGCTTTTGATAATATGTACACAAGTTTCCTTAAGCGCGCGAGGCGAGATAATAGTCACTTCTCACACCAGATCAGAATACTGATCTGAGAATACTGAGAAACTGTTCATATTCGCAAATGCTTCTTCATTTAGCAAGCTGTCAATGCCTATCAGGCATCGTTTACAACTCTCTTAAGTCACATTCTAGTGTTCATGAGAAATACATTTTTCGTTTACATAATTAAGGAAATATGATGTTCTTAAAATTTTAATCAGATGTCACACTTGGATTATAAATGTACAGATTATAAATAATATATGCACATGTGCTGAGCGCAGGGCCAGGAAGTGAAAAACAGACATGGCAGGTAAGTCAGTAGTAGTGCCACCAACATGAACGCTCATGATCGGAACCTTCGTAGGGTCAAGGGTTTTCTATTTCAATGTTTTTTACTCATTCCATTGTTTCGGATAGCACTGTTTGAGCTACTATCTCTGTATGAAGTTTGCTTCCCCAAGACAATCACTTAACGCTAATGATATTCCTAGTGAGCAGGTCTCGCACATTTCTGATATCACTAGTGTACTTTGCACGCCTCGTGACACGTTGCCCCAAAAGAATGGTACGAAGAAAAAACAAGATTAGCGATCCCCCCCCCCCCTTCCCCTTTCAAAGCACACAGCTGTGTCTGGCCTGACTGAAGAATTTGTGGCTTACGCTCACATTCGCGAGCCGCTCTGTGCGAAAAGCGCCAGCTGTACAAAACGCGCGGCGCACGCAGCAAACCTTTTAACAAGCGCGGCAACATGTATGGTGACCCTCGGGTGGAAGTGTGATGCCCTCATAACCGGTCAGGAGTGTTCGGTGACGTTAAACTGCGTTAAAACTCGGAGCGCGGAGGGCAATCAGTTCGATCACCGCGCTCGGCCTTGTCTTATCTCACCTTAAGATCGCCGATACGGCATCGCCAGGTTAGGAGGCACGCGGGTGCATTGCCTTGGCGGTTACCTTGGTAGCAAGGAAAGGTCTCTACGCGCGCGTTACAGGATTCCGGTCCCAGCGACGCTGAAACGTTTATCCGGGCTCTCGCGCGGCTAAATAGAACGGAAGCACAGCCGACTACTTCCCAGAGCGAAATCCTTTCGCTGTCCGCTTTGGATAACCGCCGCCCGAGGTGCTTCCATAAGAACGCAGATGCGATTACCGGTTGCACCACAGAGTTGAGGTTGCGTCAGTGGCCGCAAACACGTGCAGCGTATGCAATAAAAAATCGATTAATTGAAAGGAAAACAACTGCGACTACGATATTGCATGCAGGCGACGACGGATCCCAGTAACAACTGACGAAATATTACGAGTTCAATCGTTGCTGAACGCTGCATGCTCGGTTCGCTCCTGAATTACATAGAATATCGTTGACTTACCGTGAAACAGTTTTGCTAGCAGGCCGACGGCAGGAACGACCATGGAGCTTCCGAGCTGCCACAATTTGCTGGGCTGGCTGAGGTTTGGAAGGGGCCACTGTACTTCGAGAGGCATGTCTGACGTTTGGCGGTTCAAACCTGAGTTACTCGCGTTGAATACGAAGTATTAGCGCTGGGTACACATAGCGTAGAAAACGTTGCCGCGGCGCGGTACACACAGTCGTCCCCGAAGACGTCTTCTAGCAATGCCCCGACCACAAGCAGTGCAATGCTAGAAACAAGCGGACGATGGCGATGAGAGGAACACATAAGAAAGGAGGACGCACGGGAGGAAGCGAGAACGAGGAAGAGAGAGTGGCAAAGGCGGTAAAAGGACGCGCGCGCAACCGCGTAAAAGAAAGGCCACAAATTTGCAAACGCACGATGGCGCGCATTTACGACAGAAGCCAATGAAAGGGCTGCGTTCAACAACACGTCACAATAAAATATCCAATCGGAAAGTAGAAAACCAAACACGTTTCACATCGCGTACGTCGCGTACGTAAACAACGTAACCGACACCAACTACTATAAAAAACAAGAAAACCAAATAGAAAGTATAATCACATGAGACAAGCAAATTAACGTATAATAAAATACCACACACGCGTACACGCGACAAATTTGTGTACAGAACATTATGCGTTGTACGCTCATAGGAGCACATAAATGGTCAAAGAGGACCAATGCCGAAATCGTGCTGGCAACAGTCTCAACCCGCAATCCGCAATGATGGCTGAAGCGTCGTCTGGTCAAGTAGTACGTCTCTGTTTAGAAGTGTGGCAGTTATATTGCGCGTTCGCGATGAACCGATTTTATTGGCTCCGTGCAATTCCACAGTTGCGTTGCGCTGTTCATGACCGAGTTTCCAGGCCACATAAGACACGCTTCACTTCATCTAGCCGGCCTGATCTGTGACCCGACTTGAAGTGTGTGAGCAGCCCCGGCTTTGGCATGAATCAGAATGAGAAACCTACGTTTTGCCATCCGCGTTGCTTTCTACGGTGTTACCGTTTATTCCGCCCTGTCCACGGCCGTCATCTACATTTTTATTCAGTGGTTCGGACGTTTCCGCACGGACCTTTACGACGTCGACGGGCTCGCAAACCGCACGGCGCACGGGTGGCCCTGCGGCGATCATTCCTCAGCTTCGGAGTCGAACGTGCTGTCTCGCGACGTGATCGGCAAGGGACAGATCGACGTCCACGGATGGTGGCAGGACCAGGCGACCATTTTAACGGACGTGCAGTGTTTCAACGAGCCGTGGGCTCTGTGCTCCAAGGCATTTTCCATCACCTGCAAACGAAGCAATGTTCGCGCCATTTACCAGCACCTCTCGTTTCGACGTAACCTTACACTGCGCAGCTTCAGCTTGTCCCTGCGCGTTGCCGCCGAGCAACTCGAGTCCCAGACGGCCGATTCCTTTCTCGGCGCTCTCGTTCTGGTCAGGCTGAGCGACGGCGGCGAGGAGTTCCTGCGCGTGCCTTTTCCCGCGAGCACGAGCACGCTTACTCAACGCGAAGGGGTCTACACGGCCTCGCACGCCGATCGCACCGTCGCGACGGCCACCGTGTTGCTCGGCTGCTACGGTTACGCCGGCGTGGTGCACTTCACGGACGTTCGGCTCACGCCGCTGGTCGAGGCCGCCGCCAGCCACGGCTGCAGGGCCCGCGATCTCTTGGAGGACTGCCCGACGTCCGCGCGCAGCCTGCCGCCCACGCACCGCAGGCAGAAGCTCAAGTTCGAGCTCATACTGGGCAAGGTCCGCTCGTCCAAGAAGCGCCACCTCAACAAGGACGTGGCTCTGGTGACGCAGCTGTCGATGGACCGACTGCCCGTCCTGGAGCACACGCTGCAACTGTGGGAAGGGCCCGTCTCCCTGGTCATCTACGTTCCCGTCAAGGTAGCGGCCATTCCAGAGTCCTTTAGCTCGGCATACAGTGAACCGATGCCGAGATGTGAAGGCGAAAGGCCAGGAAAGCCTAGACTAGCTTGAAATCGTTTTCACTATAGGAGTAGGCAGGTTAGCTCATTGAGTTCCTTACAATACTACCTGGGAGGAAACCGTGCACTGCCATCTATGCGAGTGAAGGAGCATACTTTCCTTCCTCCGTGGCCTAAGAACATAGTTGTGGCTGCACAAATGAAGCTTTTGATTGTATTAACGCCTTATAACGAGCCTTTGCATGTTCTCCCATAACATGGCTCATATTAACGTTTTCTCACTTATACAAGTCAACAAGAAACATGGAATGATAAATTGCAAGCAATAAGCCCATATCGTAGCTTCCATCCAATTTTAGTGACTCTCCACCAATGCTATTGATACTTGATGTAATTGTACATCTTGCCCCAAATACTCGTATGTTTTGGGAACAGTCTTATTGCGATGATTTAGCAAGAACATTACCTTAAAAGCTGTTCTACAAAGTTTCCTACAAAAAGTTTGTGAGGAAACTGTGACACTGGTGCCTATGGGAATTGCAAGCATGGTGGTTCATCCAGCAGAGGAATGATGATTAGTACTACTATAGACAACTGAAACCTGAACAGCGGCGCACATGCCTGAAGCATAACCGAAGATACAGTATGTGCTCGTTCATCGTTCATCGTGCAGTCATCGTTCTCCACATGCATGTGCATGTGGTTTTCATGCAGAATGTAAGGCACCACCCTGCTGTGATAACACCACCTATGCTTGTTTTTTCAATCAATCCATGGCAATAGGGCAGTTATTGCAGTAAGGCGAACAGACCCACACTCTATGTGAAAACCATAAGCATGCACATGTTTTCCACAACACTCTATGGGTCACTAGACATATCTTCAAGGCGTCCTGGACCTCGGAGAAAGATGTCAGTCTGGAGCCTGAAGACGTCATTCTGAAATTCGTGCAATGAATTTATTTGTGCCCACAACATGAAACACCCTTAAATCTCTAACACTGAACTTAACTGACCATATGTAACAGAACGCTTAATAAAATAACCCTTCAGTTAGCAAACGCACACACTGTAACATTTTGCCAATGTGCTTTACTTTCATTTGTGTTCTCCACAACTAGAAAGAAAAAAAAAAGTATTTTCAATGTATGTGGATGGCTCATGCACTCAGGCATGTCCAATGCTTTTGTAAACATATGCGTGTGTATTCTTGGCAGGGAGGCAAAGTGGATGGTGACTGGCAAAAGCTCTACGTACAGAAGAAGCTACAGAACTTGAAACTGCACCCAGACAGTCATGTGTCGCTTGCGTACGGTGTGCCAGGCTCTGGAGATTACCCGATCAATGCTCTGCGCAATGCCGCCATCAAACAAACAAACTGTGAATACCTACTCACCGCTGATGCCGATTTCCAGCCATCACCTGACTTTCACAAGCACTTTCTCCTGTCTACGAGGTAATCTTTCTCACTCTTTCTGATGTGCTATGTTACCTAAAATGTTCACTGTAGAAAACTTTAATGCATACTAAATTAGAATATGCTATATTTGTTGCGTGATCCCAGCTATGACACCCGAATTAATTACTTCCTTGTGCTATCTTGTCCAAAATCACTCAGTTAATTTTTTTCTTCTCAAATATTAACAGAACCACAACTATTACTTCAATCAAATCTAATGTTGGCCTCCATTTGTTATAATTTCATTCTAAGATAGGAATTTCGGCAATTATTTTCATCAGTTTTATTATCATCTGACATTGCATGACCAGTTCACTATAAGACCACATCATGCATTGCAACTCTGTTGGCCACCGTCATTCAGGTTGAGATAGAGCCACACATAATATTTCTCCCAGTCTTCTGTTGCTGTGTACTGATTGGAACCACCTTCTTGCAGGTATTTTATTTATTGTCATGTAATCTTCTGTCTGAAATAAATATTTGTGATTATTATTTATTAATGCTAACACACCTTTTCGTAAGAATAGGTAAATCACAGGGCATTGGACAAGGGACAACCGCATAAATGAGACGCGCAGAGGGTTCACTTCCAAGTACTGAAGTTGGAAGCCAGCACCCTGTGAATCCCATTCGTGTGGCGCTGTGATTTGCAAATCATGCAAGACCAACTAGCAACTAGTTTTCATGAAACTTTATCTGACATCGTATAACCAGGAACTTTTGCATTTTGCATTGTTTTCTTTCAATGCATTACTGTTTATTGCATACTTTGTACCACTTTCTTCTATATTTCCTCTGGCTCTGAGAGTATTACAAGTAAATAAATATATACATAAATAATGTGTTTTACTTCATGTAGACAACTGGGCTAGAAAAAGCAACAGCCTACTAATATTCACATAGTATACTGTAATTTTTTCCAATGTGACCCTGATCAGGTCTTGAAAACAACTGAAATGCTACCACTTGATTCAACAAAATGTTATCCAAAAATATTAGCTGTTCAAGCTTTTTTTATTGTAAGCCGAACCTCAACATAGTGAACATGGATATAACAAATTACTGGATATAATAATGTAAATCTAAGATGTGTCTAACCAATATCAGCAGGTAACGAATATATGCTTATAATGAATATCAGCTATAACGAAGGCATTTTCATGTCGCATGCGAATTCATTATATGCTAGGTAGTGCCTCATGTTATAAAGTGAACAACGTCGCTTGCCTTCCAGGTCAGTGGCCAACACAGACAAGGTAGCATTTGTGGTCCCGGCCTTCGAATACCTGGAGCTACCTCAGAAGTCCGACGGTGTCGCCCAAACCAAGGAGGAGCTCATGCAGCTGCTGCACCGGCAGGACCCCTTCGTGCAGCCATTCCGACACGACATCACTCCCGAATCGCACCAGAGCACAGACTACTGGAAGTGGTACCGCACCGACAAGCCATACGTGGTGCAAACGTTCAGCGACAAGTACGAGCCGTACCTGGTGCTCAGAAACACTGCCCAGCTTCCTCAGTACGACGAGCGCTTCACGGGCTACGGCATGAACAAGATTACTCACGTCACCGAACTCTTCGCGGCAGGCTACGTCTTTCTCGTGCTTCCCCACGTGTGGCTGGTCCACGTGCCGCACAAGCCGTCGTCGTACTTTGTGGACCATGTGCAAAACCCGCAGCACAGACTGCGGAACAGGGTGCAGAGGTTCGAATTCCTCGTCGATGTCATGCGCAAGTACAAGCTCGGAAGGTGCAGGTGAAATCAGCATAACTGTGTGGTTGTATTGCATGCCTTATGTACTCACATGCGCATCGTAATGTGCTCTGTCAGGTGGAAGGTTGGGAAATGGCCTCAAGCACGGCAACTGAGAACCTGGCATTGCCAGCGCAATATGTAGTGGCTTGTCGTATAGGAACTTTCCCATCATGTAGCAAGCTTTTTTCCAATCCATTGTCAACTAGCAGCAATTTAAACTCGGATAACTGGAAATCGCTGTTCACTCGGACGTATCGAAAAATTTTGTCGGACCTGCTGCGTGTTTACCCTGTTTTGAAGTCACCTAATTCAAGTGAGCCTTCAGGTAATTTCGGTTAAATTTCAGTTAAATCAAAGTTCTTTGCTTCCGAAAGCGAATCGGCATAAATTTAAATTACGGGCTTTTACAAGCCGAAACCACGCTGTGGTCTCTGGACAATTGTGGATCTTTAATGTGCACCCAATGCACAGCACACGGGCGTCTTTGCATTTCACCCTTATCGAAATGTGGGGGGGGGGGGGGGGGGGAGGCCGCTGAGATTTGATCTCGCTACCTCATGCTTAGCAGCGAGACACCATAGCCGCTAAGCCGCCGCAGCGAGTAAGCAGCATAGCCAAGAGTAGCTGACCACAGAACACTCGTAAGCCAGGAATAGTTAAAACGTACCCACATTTAATATTCAGGCTGCCGTGTATGTTCACAGGTGCAACACAGGTACAAGATGGCATCATTAGCCGGGTAACACACTTGTGACTCTAATATTAGGAATGTGCTTTCATTGAAGCTCTCTTTTCTCTCCATTTTCAAAGAGGTCATTGATAGACTGGATTGATCGATTAGATTTGACATATCAAAGCGCAACTTGAACTATTAATGCATCATAGTGGGTGGCTCCGAGGCAATTTTGGCCACCTTAGGCTAATATCTTTAATGTGCACCTAAATGGAAAATACGCAAGTGTTTTCACATTCTTCCCCTATCAAAATGCGGCTGCTGCACCAGGGTGTCCAAGTGGTGATATCACGCTCAATGTAGGAGGATGCCATATCTGCTCAGCCACTGCACCAGTTTTCTTGCTGTGTATCATTTGTCTGTTTTTTTTTATACCTGTGTATAAGAAGCCTTTCTATACAAGAAGTCCTAATTGTTTTGGACCATGCCTTATTTAATCTTGATTATTTCAAACTTGTGGTACCTTACGTTTTTTTTTTTTTAGAATATAGACAAATGGGAAGGAAGCTTCTGGTAATTCAAACAAAAATGTGTGGTTCCTAGAATTTTAAAACAACACGAGTTGACTCCACCGCAAAAAGCGCACCACAATGATCAATAGAGGGGAACCAAGAGCATGTGGTAATACTCTTGTCATGTACAGCTGTTATCAAAAGTATATGAACCAGGGCTTCTGCAAAGAATAAATAAATAAATGAATAAAAGTAGGAAAGAATTGCTTGGTGCCCTGCCTTTAGACTGAAATGGAAAAATACAGTTCACATTTGGCGCTGCAAACGTCACAGTGCATTCATCAGTTTCAGGTTGTCTGAACTGCCCAGAAGTTCAGCTCTTTTTCTTTTTGGCCAATGCTGCCATCTGCATACTTTTGATCATGGCCACTGAGGAGTGTCATTGTTGAGGTTGCCAAGAATCCTTTGCATTGAGTAGTCGTCATAACTATATGCAGACAGAAAATGATTATTATGGAGCTATTTTCTGGGCAAGTGAATTGTTTTGCTCAATAGTGGTGACAAATCAGCTCAACAACTTCAGCAGCAATACCCGTCAGTGATCATTGAATGCACTCGTTTTGCACTGGTGCAAATCAGGCCAAACAAGTCCAGCACTGTGTTGGTAGTCTTTCAATGTCTCTTGTAAAAAGATTGCTTATGTAGGGAAAACTGCTACTGAATTCCAAACCTATTTTATTCTCTCTCTCTCTTTCTCTCTTCTTTCTGCACATCAACGAAAACGGCAATAATGTAAATGTGTAATATACCAGATTTCATTTTTGTGAAAATTCAGGCACGTAAAAAAAAAACAGAGTGCCAGGTCATTTTATTTTAAAGAGCAGGATAATGTTTTTTTTTTATGAATTGGCACTTAACTAGCTTTGATGAGTTGCCAGAATTTGTGTCATGGCAGGAAGCTGATTTGGGAATTTGGATGTGGCATTACCACATGGCCTTACACCTGTAGTTCTTTTTTGGTACACCACAACTGCACTTTTGAATAACTTGACCAGTGTTTTTTTTTTCCTTTTTCTTCTTTTTTTAGAAGGACGCCAATTTACTATTGGGGCATGGCTTAACATTTATTTTAATTTGAGATCCCTTGAATGCAACCTTTGGTTCTTGAAATTCTTGCACTATTATGGCTCACATTTTATTCATAAAGCTAGCTGCAGCCTGCGACATGGCAGCTGAAGTTTATTTGACTCTTTTAATATGCAGGCACCACAGGTGACTTACAAACTCCCCTCATCAGAGCTATTGATGACACCCTATCTGCTTGTAAATTAAAGTGTCTGAAAATTGAAGCGCTTCTGAATGGTGGAAGCACTGCTTCATTTGAAAGTATTGGAAGAATTGCTGCATTAACTTTTCTAAGGGTACCCTTCACTAAGTGCAAACGAGCGTTTTCGAGCCAACATTTGCGTTTGTGTCGGCTGATTCATCTTTTACTAGCAAATTGCTTTGTGGCTCACCAGTTGCATGTGTAGGTTAGTGATTACGCTCTCAGGTTGTACATAGAGGCCATTCCGAATGCAAAATTTGCCTTATAGGATCGTAAGAGTGAATTGCTATCAGCATCTTTACCCAATAGACACCTGTGAGTTTCTATAAGCACGCAATCTTGGATCTTGCAATTCTTAAGTAATACATTTTTATTCAATAACCTCCTCTTCATTTGCTGTGTGTGCGTGAATTGGCCAAGAAGCCATTACCGCTCACAGGGTTATCAACAAGGAGGGCCCAAACCTCAGAGCAGCAACCTTCCTTTGGGCACACGATCTCCAATAGCTCAAAGCTGCAAATATGGCTACAAGCCATCAATACAAATCTTTGAATAGCTACAAATCCATTAAACCTCCAAGCAATCTAGACTGTGGCTCAAACAGAGCCATTATCTGGACTGTTTGATTGGACCTGAAGTAGTAGGGTACTGTGCGATCTGACAGTGAATAAGTTCAGTAGCGGCATAGTGCTATTTACTATATTTCCCGGCCATCTCTGTCTTGTGTATGCTATGAGGCAAGCATGTGCCATACCCCATTGTCAATGCACTTTGCCCCTAAACACACTTTGCCCCTCAATGGCGCCTCGCCTCTCAATGCAAGGTGAAATTTGCCCGTTCTCATGTACAGGGTCATCAACACTTAGGGAAAATGCCTCATCAATGTTCAAATACTAATGGCGGCTCTGAATCGGAATGAAGAAGTGCAGGTTTATTTTTTACTTACAGATATCTGTGTTAGCACCCGCTTTTCCTCGTTATGTTCATGTTACATCCAGTGGATGTTCGATATTCATGTTACATTAAATTCAGTACTAATGGGCTTCCCAGGAGTCACCAAAGCCGGTTGGTCCACTCCTATGGACAGCTTATTACTATTTAAATGCTCATTAACAACTGGAATTAGGCATGGATGCCCACAGACTAACCTTTTATAAATAGGCATCCACTTAATGCATCGTGTATGCCAAATTTTTCGCCATAAATTTAAAACACAGAAGATATGTCAGACTGAATGCCCATGAGATGTTATTCCCAAGAATGTGTGAACCAGTACGCAGTGAGCCCATATGAAAGCGAACACCACATTTGCATGCAAAGCCAGTAATTTTTTCATTGTTTTGGGCTAAATTAAAGTAAAAATAGAGTTCTACTAGGGTAATTCTTCGACACGAGAACTGCATAGCAAATACCAGTGAGTGCCAGCATTCTGGCTTAACACATTTGCAGGAATCACTGTTTGAACACAAATTAAGTGTTCCATTTCATATTGGTTTCTTCAAACCTGATGTAATATAGTAAAATAGGACTCTAATGCACAGTGAGCAATGTTAGACACCCTGTCGCCCCTTGCCCATCTGCACCCACAACATCTTTGTTATCACTGATCTTCTACAGGGTGCTTTTCAATAGAGGATTTTGCAACACTATATGTTTTGCAAGCTTGTATGTAGTGTTTGTTACTACAACATATCAATGTAGGAGCGAAGAACTGTGAAATGTCAATATATGCTGCCTGTTCTAGAGAAAGTGATAGGTGTAGCACTCTTCGGACATTGACAGGGCTATTCACAAGGTCTTCGATGAGCAACATCTTTCTGTTTAAATTAAAGATTGCCACAAGTTCTATGTTATTGAGTGATTGAATGTTTCTGTGATTCCACAAACAGGATTTGCCTTTTGCTTCTAAGAAATACTGTTCGCAATATGGAACCCGAATGTGTCCAGCACACAGTACTTGTGGAGTGCTTGCAGACATACCAAATAGCCACAGCGAGCTGTGTCATCACATGGACATGTTGGAATTTATAACGGAATGGAGACACCAAAATTTTTAGTGTTTGCTAGCTTACAGTAATGCTTCTCACTAATGTTGCACACATCATGCAGCCCACCTAAGAAACAAATTAATTTCAATAACAAATTTTACAGCGAACCTATATATCCTAACCCCCCCCCTCCCCCCATTCTCCCAATGCTTCTGCCGTGTCCATAGGCAAAAACTCAACCAATCACAGTGGGAGACACAGATCACGTGCGCTGCTGGGTACCTTGCTGCACAACCAGATGGCGCTCGCGTCCGCAGCAGTGGTGGCGCTAGCTGTGCAGGGAAAAGAAAAAAAAAGAACCAGAAAGCTCGCTTTCACGCATAGTGTTCACCAGAAGCATTTCCTGGTAAACATTATGGTTGTATAAGCTGCAGTTGCCGGAAAGCGGCAACTTTAGCATATGAAGCAGGGAGTGACGTAACTACACTTTCATATGTAAAAAAAGAACCTGCCTTAGCAACCGATTTAATTTGTGTTATGATAGCACTATGGAAAGGCCATGAATAGTTAGGACTCCCAAAGAGTATCATAACACAATGAGCGGTGAAGGGAACAGTGACGTCAATATGCATGACAACGTCGTGTTCAGGCTAGGTAGGATGCAGCGGTTCCTGCCCAAAGCTAGCCACAAACAGTTGGGACGCCTGAAGATAAGCGCAAATACAATAAGCGACAAAATGAACAGCAACGTCAATATGTACAATGGCGTCATGCTCAGGCTCACCAGGATCTAGTTCAAGGCTGTGTCACATTGGTCTATCGGATCAAGTGACGCCACTGCTTTGCTGACGAACCACCTCTAAAGCGTGGATTGGAGCCCATTTTTCTTTAATTTCCCTCTCAATATGGCTGCTTAGTTCCAAAGGTTTTTGGCCGAGACATCAAATCAATAGTAGTGCAATGCTCCAGCCTAAGTAGACAAACCTTGTCTCGTGCTTTTAACATATAGGCGTATTGATGCAAAGTAAGGCATTCATTAGCATCGTATGGTCACTGTCATCTAAATTAGAGACTGCCTACAGGTCAAAAATGAGCTTACAGGATCCACAAGAGTCAGCTCGGAAAGGCTTCACTTTCTGTAGCTTGATACCAATCTTAGCACTTGCGCACATTTCACAACAGGCGCATGCGTTCATTGCTGTAGAGAGCGCAGAACGCCATGTCGCAAGATATAACTTTTTTTCTGAGACCATGCAATCAATGCCATGGTAATCCATGGCAAGCCAGCACAGAATGAAATAGAACTAATCGAAATATAAAAATGCTGTTTCATCAAAAATTTCAGGGGCGCATACAGAAATTCAGTTTCTTCCTGCTCGTTAATCTAGCACAGGACAGGGCCCTGCCCTGTGCTCCTAGATTAATGAGCAGGAAGACACTGGGGAATTGAGGAGCCCTAATGTTTAGACGCAGCTATATGAAGCCAAGGAAAACACAGAGGAGATTATCTGCATAAGAATAATTAACAGGTTTCTAAATTTAAATGTAGAAATTATTACGAATGAGGGTTAAATTTATGGTAAGCTTTATATTGTTACATGTGGAGAAATACACACAAAAGAAGCTATTTAATATGTATTTACAAGAGCAGGCTCACCAGAGACCAAGACGGAAACCAGCTCGCAGCAAGAGCCCAGAGACATCTCTTCGTTTTCTTCGTGGCGGCCAGTCTCTTAAAGGGCCCCTATCAGGCTTTGCCATTTCCAATGGACAAGCGTAGCGTATAAATCACATGCTGGACGATTGTGTCTGCAAAGCATTACAGCGGTGCGTGCCGTCGAACATAGCTGAAATTTCTGACCAAACACTGCGCACCCTCTCTCTTGAGGAAGCTCCGCTCCCAGCCGAACAGTCAAGGTCATACACATGCAGTGACATAAAGCTAGCTATGTCACCTACCATGACATCTGATTTTGGGTAATCATCCAATGCAGAAGGTGCAACGCCGTCGTAAATGTGCCGCTCAGCAAAGAAAGGAATAAAAAAGGAGGCGAGGCTTTACTTAATGAACATGGCATGGTCCCTCAACTCTGGTATAGGAGCAGGCATCAAGGTACACCGCTTGTGGATGCTAGTCAGGGCATAGGGAGAGAGTGTCTTCATTAGCAGCGACACTCGCCTCCTGGTGGCATGGTAACATGGCAGTTAACTTAGAATCTATCTCCTCAGAGAGCACTTTATAACTTCCAGTACACAACTAAAATTGCAATGGAGCGTGGCAAGGGACCCTTTAAGCGTCTATTATATTGCAACAATATTCTTAATAAAGAAAAATGAAAGTGGAAGACAACTTGCTGCCAATGGGAGCCAAACCCGCAACCTCCGCACGGTGTATATGGTGCTCACTGACTGAACTACAGCTGTCCAGCCGTTCACTTTCATGGCCATTTTCTGCATACATATGTAGTCCTTGGAGGGTTGCTCAGCACCACTCAGGACCATAATGGCGTATATGAAACATCCTTTGAATTGCAGGCATCGCAGACTGCGCGATTTCAGGAGCAGGCAAATGGCCAATAGTGACGGCTCTTCATGAAAACAAAAGTTTAAATTTTGGTGTCTCTATTCCTTGTATGCTCGCGCTCTTACTTTTAAGGTGCCATACTTACACGTCGCCGACAGCTGATGGTTTTTTCCTGCCTGGTTGCACTACTCACATAATGTTGCATTGTCTGTGCCATCCTGAATGACAACAGTACATTGTTTACAATTCTCTGAACTGGAAAAGTTGTTCTTTGTTGGCATATTACTGCTGTTTCATACCTTTATTGTGATATTTTTTTATGCTTGTCTTTTGGTATATTTTTGATGCCTTGTTCCGCTCTTGTTGATGTTCAGTCAACTATGCTCACTACGAACTTCTTCAGTTTTGCTTGATGACTGAGCTTGTCTCTAGTATTTTGTTGATTTTAGTGTCAAGAAACATGATTGAAGACGGGCTACTACGTGACAGGTGCTTCAGCTCGGTGCCATGTCGGTTTCTTTACTCCTTTGCGTTACTAGAATCTTGACGTGTCTGAAGAGTTTTTTTTCTTTTTCTAGTGACATTGCAACTCTTAAGGAACTATAATGTTCAATGAAAGCGCATTAAGCTTTATACGACTTGGCTGAAAATGCCTACATTTATTTCTTTATTTTTTTTGCTTTCTCTACATACAAGGGCTCTTTTGCAACGAAATGTTGAACTTGGAGAACTAATTTACAATATTTTCAGTGATTTGTATAGGTAGTGATTGTTTTTGCATACTGTTATCAAAAGTTTCAAGGCATAAGTTCCATGAAAAAGCTGAATTCTCATAGTGCCTACACAGGCAGGCAGAACTGTGCAATTGTCGGTCGCCATGATAATGACAGAGTTGTCGTGATGATAGCCAATCGCCAGCAGCACTTACATAAGAGAGATATTGCGAATGCAAGCCTTGAATTCCAGTCTGTACACCCAGGCTGCAGAAGCATTCAGCTTTTATGCAGATCACACTCCTTGTAAACTTTTGATGCCAGCAATATGCATGTTGCTCAAGTGGCTAGTATTTTGACTCTAATAAAAACCAAGGAAAAACTTATTAACCTTGGAAAGAACCGATTTTGTTAGCTGATACAAAAACTGTAATACAATGGTAGTACCCAGAATTTATTAATGTAGTTATATCACCATGCAAGAAATATGTTGTTATGAATATTATGCGGCAGTAAATAATAATGTTATATGATATTACTTTTACAGAGTGTGGGACTAGTTAAAATTTTGAATGCAAATAAAATACTTGTTTTTCATATCAAAGTATTTGATTTGAAGTATTTGATTTGAAGTATTTGATTGCAGCTAAGACCACTGGGAGTTTGTCCTGGAAGAATGCCAACACGTGTAATAAAAAAAAATTGTGTGATGAATGAGATAGGAGTACACTAGACACAGCGCTGAAGTTTGAACACCATTTGTGAGCCCCAGAGTCCACATGAAGTGCTCATTGAAAGCCAACTGGCACCTGTGATGGCTTTTAATTTTTTTTTAATTAAAAGCTTTCTAATCAAACAGAGAAGACTTTCATATAGTATTATGCATAACAAAAGAAATAAACCCTTTCCTTTGTGACCTTTCTTCCGCATGTTCCTTTTCCTTAAAAGCAGCATTGTATTTGATATTCAAGCACATTGTACATGTTGTTTTAACATTTACATAATTCAAATGTCCACTTTTGTTAGGCAGACTTAATATTAAGTTGTGAAACTAATGAATGAATATGAAGAAAAACAAATGCTTTCTATAGTGTTTTTTAATATTTTGTTTGCCTAAATATAATATCTGTTCCTGATAACCACTAAACTTCAACTATATTTTATTGGCAATGAAGGTAACAAATTGATTCCACAGTTGCCTAGCAACACCATTCCTGCATTTCTGATGTACTACAGTACTTGAAAAATAAGGAGGCTCCTGAACATAAACTCCTAAGCACATTTCACAATGTACACAACAGCCTTATGTAGTATTTCAGGCGTACTAATTAGTATTGGGTAGCTGCAACACTGAAAGGGCACCCTTTCCATGGAAGAAGCTACACTACAGCGACTTCTTATTTAACTTATTTCAGTTGCGGTCATGCTTTACCGCATTGCGTCATCTATTATAAAGGGAATCTGATTTGGACCAATTTCATACAACTTGCGAGACTGTTCCACACTATTCAATAACAGCAAGTTACAGTAGAACCTCATTTGTGTGCTCCTGTTTCATGATGTGTCATAGTTCATATGTTCATAAGGAAAAGTGAATGAACATCACTCAAATCATATGTCACGCTAGATATAAAATTTATCATGTTATGGAGCTCCACTACTACCAGTAGATGAAGACACAGTAACTTAAGAGCAAAAGGAGGGGTCATTTTATCTGAGTATGTACATACAGGTTCACGATTTCATGGCCAAAAAAAAAAGAAAATGCAACGGTGCAAGATGAAAATTCCGTCAACACGAAATGACGAGAGTAAACGATGTTGACCTGACTGAAGGCACAACGTTCCAGGCAAACTGAACACCAGGCGTGGCTTCCAGTAAGCTGGCGATTAATCACATTGCACTAGTGGCGACAAAGGCGCCCTGTACAGCTGAGTCAAAATATGTTGCAAGGCAGATCACAACTAAAGATCGACTGACAAGAGCCTGGCTTTTAAATTCACAGCGTAAACTTCAGAAAAAACTACTTGTTGCGAAAAGCGCGGCTAGCAGCGCACCCTTCAGGTACATACATGGCAAATTTTTTTTCTTTAAGTTCAGTGTGCGTAGGTGGAGCTGCAAAGACAAAACCTGATTATTGTGTCACTTTGTCGCTTGTTTTGAAAGCGCTTTGTTTTAGTCAAACACTTTCACTTCTGAAGGAGAAGGTTGTCAATTAGCTGACAGAAGCATGAAGCTACGAAGCAAATTCAGGTGGCTTCCTCGAAAGAAAAACTTCACAGTCAAAGGAACATTTGTTCTAGTTTGGAGCACGAACCAGGCACCACTTGCTTTCTTTAAGGAAGCAGCTGCTCAACCAAATGAACCGACCAGGAGGCTTTGTGCCACTTCGAGGTGGCTGCCCGCCTTCCCATACAAATGAATCTACTCCCATGCTTTATGGGTTTCTGCAGGTTTCATTTGGCTAATGAGTGCTCTTGTATCACCTCTCAACTTTGACATCCTGGCTTACTATTCAAAACAACCTCAATACAGCTGGAAATGATGTAGAATGTAACTGCAAGTAGCCTTCACACTTTTGTCAGCCACTTTGTGAATATTAACGAAGAACTAAAAAAAGTAGACGCTTTTGGGCAATTACAGAAAAAGCACCAACTTCATCTAACACAATAAAACTGCGACATGTAGCACATCCGAACCTCGAGATAGCAAACACACATTGAACGAATTGTTGGACATAACAAAATAAATCTAAATTTTCTCCCCAATGTCAGTGTGTAAGAATTGTATTCTTATAATGAATACTGGATGTAATGAAAGTATTTTCATGTCACGTATGAATTCGCTATAGCGAGGTCACACTGCATTATACCAGGACTTTTTATAGTAATATACAAGAAGATAACGATGGTTGTGGTGAACAAAACAGCACAAAGCACTGCTACCTTGGCACGTTTGGCACATCTTTAAGTAAATACGGCTCCGAACAAGTGAGCGCGAACAGACAGCATCATTATAGCAGACCACCTGGGGAGCAGTTTCAAAAGACAAGGCAGTAAGTGGCCAAGCAAAAAGGCAACTATGTGATCTCCTTTCCATAGCGTGAACACAGCTGATGATCAAAGTTCTAGCATTAGTTCTCTTGAGCAAAACAGTGTGACAATATGGTAGTTAACAATGCTTAGTGTTGAGAACGAAGCTATGTTTTTACGGTATTATGCAGCTAGTAAATGCACGAGTACAGTTAAAAATGTTTGCTGTTTTACGAGTCCCAATAACACCAACAATCTTTGTTTAGGACTAGCATTCAAAATTTCTTTTGTGTTACAGACACGTGATGTTTTCACATAAATTCTCTGCGTGAAGCACTTTTTCTTTTTTTCTTTTTGTCACTAGCAGTTATACCGTAGCGGTGGTGAGGACATAGACACACACATTGTTAACAAGAACATCTTGCTGCAAAAAAAATGAATCAAAAATACATTCTAGTACATCTGAAAATAGCGCTATCTAACGTCCATCCTTGACTTTTTCTGGAGCTGCGAACAGTGCCGAAAAACAAAGGCAGGAGATCATTGTATTGTGTGAAGCTCGATATTGGGACTTCCATGAACGCAACAACTCAAGTGTCGCGCAAACAAAACAAGTCATAGGTAGCTTGCAAATGTCAGTGGTGCTTGACTGCTTGCTGCAACAAGGTGCATGTCAACATTTAAAAAGCGTCATCGTTCAAGCACCGCACTGCAAAAACATCGGTTGACAGTAACAGACACTGATAACAAATGAACATTCCTTCTCCATTCTAGCAAATGTACAAGAAAAACCTGTGTCGATTAAGGCATATACATATCACTAGCCATCTTTACATTACAGGCCTAGCATCGACTGCCTATCACAATGACAAATTCTGACAGTCTGCGGACAATCAGTCAAGATGCAAGTGTGAGAAGAGGTATGAGGGGAAGAAAAAACTTTACACTGAATTAAAAACACGCATGCAAATTCTTGGCAACCACATGAGATGCATTTCCGCTGTAACTTCGGTACATTGTTGCCGTGTTCAGTAACAGTGCAAGGCAAGCACGTCAAAATTCCAGCTCGTATGATTCTGTTAAATGTTGCTACCTAATAAAGGTCATAAAAAAGGAATGTTACATTAAACTGTACAGTAAAACCTGTATTAACAAACAAAGATATAATAAAGCAATCTAAAATGTTCCTTGCCTACCTATACCAGTATGTAACGAATACATGCTTACAACAAATATTGGATATAACGAAGGTATTCTCATGTTGGAGGTGAGTTCGTTATAACAAGGTTTGACTGTATTAGTAAATACTGCTTCTGTAATACCAGAATACATACCAGTAATACCGGTAAACTATGTTCTGGAATACCATAGATGCCAGTCTTACTATGAGCAGTCTTGGTAAACCAGAAAAGACGCCAAAAACTAAAGCTTTAAGTTGCAGTGCTATCTACTCATGACATCGCAATACTTGGACAGCACCTGCTCACGGCTAGTCAATAGTTTATCAATAAAGAAGGGATATGCTGCATTCTAAAAGAACTAATGGCCCAACATAGCGAGTTTTCATTCTTTTTTTTAGCAGAAATAGTCTTGAAATGTGTGAAAATACGTTGAAGTCCACGAAGACATACTAACGTACAGGTGCTGCAGTTCGGCCATGAAATTCAGAGATACATTTCCCTTCATTTTCTCAGCTAATAACCTTCTTCCACCAAATAAATGCCAAACTTAGTCTTGAAAACATACTTCACTTGACTTAACTGAGCGTTGTTCTTTGACCAGAAACATAAATGAGCAGTGAAGCAGGCGTGGTCACTGTGCACCATGAAATTTGAACACTGGCACGTCGCAGTTACAGACAAAAATGTGTTTCATGCAGTTGCCACATAAGTGCACGCAAACAGATAATGAAAGTTAATAACTTAGGGTGGTAAAACATAAATTATTGGGAAAACAGTGCCGCATTCGCTGCTTTGCGTTAAGTAAAAAGCAAAGCTAAAACATGCAAAGGTTTTACTTTCTAGGAACTATCATCATAAAAACACTCAGCGCTTCTTAATGACACTAAAAACCATTCTCGTCACTGAGCCTATAAGCGAGAATGACAACACTGAATTCAAAGCAGCAAAGAATAACAGGAAGAGAGAAACTGATCGACGGTGTTCTGATCGAGGACACAGGTTTGGTTCCTGGCCACTGCAGCGACTGCGTGCAGAAACGCTTGGTTTGCCAAGACTTCGGTGAAACCTAAGGAAGGGCAGGCAGCAAGAATGTTTCCTGGCTGATTAAGCAACCTTAACTTGGCACAACAAGACTTCACGGCTGTGTCGGCACGCTGCCGACGGTGCCAATGCTTTTGCATTAATGTGCATGGAAGTGCAGGATTAGGCAGATAGACACTGGACACTTGCACCTCAACATAAATGATGGTGAACGTACGTTTAGACACAATGTGTCCTACTACAAACTGCGGCGTTTGTTTGCGAGACTACAGCTCTGCGGCAGTGCGCCCAGCCGTGGAAAGCTCTCGGTGCAGGTTCCCCATAGGTGCCAGTCTAGTTGAAACGCCACGCACAATGGGGTGGTGAAACGGGCAGTGTAATGTTAAATGGAAGCTTCCTGCTATCCTGAATGGGAACAATTCATACAAATGACAGGCTTTAGCAGAAAAGAAACTTAATGACCCGGGGAGAAAAGAAAAATCTCAAAGACAGTTGACCCATACAAGAGTGACATAGAGCTGTTCGAAGTAGTACTTTACTGATGTCCCCTAGGAAGGAGAAAGAAGAGAGGGGGAAAGGCAAGGACAAGAGTCTGTAGCGGCCTAAAACCATGATGACATCGTCAAGCCACTTCATGTATAAACTATCTCTCAGAGATTCACATTCCACGCGGAATTGGGGAAAGTGCGGGGGCTGAAAGGTCAGATAAGAGAAAGGTCGTTGCCGACGATGAGCAAGCATAAATCGGTCTTGGGTTAGAAGTGCCACAGGCCTGCTGTCTTCTGCATCTAAAAATTCCCCGCACTGAATGTCAAAGATGCAAGGCTCCGCATAAGCCATACAAAACGAGCTTGCTCTTGTTACAGCAAAACACAGGCTGGAATCTCACCTCTGCAAATCTTAGATCTGAACGGGCACTGCTTCCCGAAGCAATAAAAGTAAAAAGTGAAACGTTTTAAATAAGGTAAAAATAAATATTGACAGCATAAAAGGGTAAATAACACTTGCGAGAAAAAAAGAGTGCGATGCGTTGTGCTACTAAAAACAAGTTTCGGTTTTACCGAAAATCTCTCAGCACCACAGGAAGGATGAGTCTCGATGGTCATCCTGTTTAACTACCCCAGCGATAGTTGTACATGTGTCGATTAGCTTAAATAGCTAATGTATTAAGTAGCGATGCCTTTGAACAAAATCAGGCTTACTGCTGCAAAAGTAAAGCCCTTGATGCTAGCGCATTAGCCTTACAACGCACTAAAGAGGGCGGCAGCAGTACTGGAATTGCGCTTATCGAAGGTAATCGTAAGTCAGTCGAGCAAAAATAAAATTCGAGTTTAGCCCGGTACTTACATGTTTAAGCATTACTGTTTTCAATGAACAGCCAGAACAGAGCAATGAAATGTGGCACTAGCGGCAACGTCTAGAGGCACTGCACTCAACCAAATTGTGTGAGCCTTCGTGGCTCTCTACTATTGTCTGCTGGTGAAACAGTTTTTATAGTGATGCAAAAGACAGCATCTTTTCTTGTTAAGAAGAATAACAACACAGAAGACAGTTCGAGCACATTCTAGTCGTTTGAATACAGTGCCACCAGGGGTCACCACAAGTGCGGCTGATAACATTTACGTCCCAGTGTTGGGCCAACACGGTGACACTAAAGCACAGACGTATCAGCTAACACTCCCTAAAAGAGTAACATTGTATGGGAAAAACTGTGCATTTAACTAAACAAGAACATCTAGGCTGTGTGCATACCAGAGTTTCGTTGCATAACGGACGAAGTCTGTTCAAAGCAAGCACAAACAGCCACTTCTAAACCTGAGTCCAGTGTTCGGATCCTGATGAGTTGTTAGGACCTTGTGAAAGAGGGCGATCAGAAAAGTCTGGGGCCTTTGAAACTTTTGGCTGTGGTGCAGGTCTTTTCTTGGACATTCGCAGCATGGCGATGTTGCTTGGTTTCTTAGGGACATCAGGTTTCTTGGGACTTGCTGTAGCTGTCAAAAAAAAAAAAAAAGAATTGTGTATGAGGCCCTCGCAATGTAACAAGTTTTGAGGACTTCTACATGTCAAGCTCCAGCTTGGCTGTTAGCACTTTTGGTTATGAGC